>NW_020200589.1:168229-184818 GCF_001531365.2 Cynara cardunculus var. scolymus
TTCTGCAATTAATATTTCACATCCCCAAATTCCCATTTTCAAGGGTGACTCCTATGAGTTTTGGAGCATCAAAATGAAAACCCTTTTCAAATCTCAAGATTTGTGGGATTTAGTTGAACAAGGAATGGCAGAATCAAGTTCAGATRATACAGGAMGCAAGGAGAGTATAAAGAAGGACGCGAAGGCCCTGTTCTTCATTCAACAAGCTGTGGATGAGACTATATTCTCAAGGATTGCAGCAGCAACTTCAGCAAAGGAGGCATGRGACACACTCAAAATCGAGTACCAAGGTTCCGCCAAGGTGATCACGGYGAAATTGCAGTTCTTAAGGAGAGACTTTGAGTCAGCAATCATGCAGAATACTGAAACAGTTCAAGCGTATCTTGCTCGCATTTCAGGCATTGTTAGCCAAATGAGAGCATATGGTGATAAAGTGGCAGATGACATTGTCGTTGCAAAGATTCTTAGGAGTTTGTCACCCAAGTTTGATCACGTTGTTGCAGCCATAGAGGAGTCCAAAGATCTATCCACTTACTCAGTTGATGAACTCATGGGATCTCTCCAAACGCATGAGGCTAGAATAAACAGAAATGTTGCAAAAGAAGATGAGCAGGCTTTTCAAGTCCATGGAGAACAAACTCGTCTGGCAAATCGTGGTAGAGGAAGAGGTGGCTTTAGAGGCAGAGGACGCGGAAGAATGAGCAGTACTGTCCACTGTACCTACTGCAAGAAATATGGTCACAAAGAAGATGATTGTTGGAGCAAAGACAGACATGCACAATATGCAGAGAAAGATGAAGAAGACTACCTTTTCATGACAYATGTAAGTCACAAAATTMTGGCAAAAGATGTTTGGTATCTTGATAGTGCATGTTCGAATCATATGACAGGAGATAAGGAGAAATTTAAAGATCTGGATGAAACACTGAAATCACAAGTTCGSTTGGGAGATGATAAGCAAGTTCAAATTGAGGGGAAAGGAACTGTAAATGTCCAAATACAAGGCAAAGAMARATTCATACGAAATGTGCATTATGCTCCAGGTCTGGCACATAATTTATTAAGTGTAGGACAACTCATAAATTCTGGTTTTATWGTTGTTTTTGAGAACAATGAATGTACTGTTAAGAAAAGGACAGGTGAAGTTTTGTTAAAGTCTGTCATGACMGATAATAAAATGTTCCCTGTTGACTTTACTGGCACACATATTTATGGGATGATGAGTTGTAGACAGGAGAATACTGATGTATGGCACCAACGATATGGTCACTTGTATGTGAAAGGACTACAATTACTTGCCAACAAGGAGATGGTGGAAGGGCTACCGGTCATTAAAGAACTAAGTCATACATGTGAAGGGTGTGCCTTGGGGAAGCAGACAAGAAGATCATTCCCTGTGGGACAAGGAAAAAGGGCCAAGGAAAAGCTTGGATTGGTCCATGCTGATATATGTGGTCCCATGAAAACAAAATCTTTTGGAGGMAGTAAGTACTTCTTGCTCTTCATTGATGATTACTCTCGAATGTGTTGGATTTATTTTCTTACATATAAATCTGAAGCTTTTGAGTTTTTCAAGAAATTTAAAGCCCTCATAGAGAATCAATGTAATAGAAAAATAAAAGTATTGAGAACGGACAGAGGAGGAGAGTTTCTCTCACGGGAGTTTAGTAGTTTTTGTGACCAACATGGAATCAAGAGAGAACTTACAGCCCCCTATACTCCTGAACAAAACGGTATAGCGGAACGGAAGAACCGGACTATCGTCGAGATGGCAAGATCGATGCTTAAAACCAAGAACTTGGAAGACGAGTTTTGGGCCGAAGCAGTAGCAACGGCTGTGTATCTGATCAACATATCTCCCACGAAAGCTGTTTGGAATGTCACTCCCTACGAAGCTTGGTATGACTCTAAACCCTMTGTCAATCATTTGCGTATATTTGGATGCATATGTTATGCTTTGATTCCATCCGGTCGAAGCAAGTTAGATCAAAAGACAAAAAAATATATATTTGTGGGGTATTCTTCCAGCTCCAAAGCATATAGGTTATTCGATCCARATAAAAATTCTGTTGTTATCAGTAGAGATGTGCAGTTTAATGAGCAGGAAGTTTGGGTTAAAAACACCAGCAGTTCAACGACAATTACARATGTACAAGAAGGCCTCCAGGAAGAACAACCGGTTAATGACCAAAGTGATGMCAACAACGGTGACTTAGAACCTTCAAATAGAATTCATGGTAGTTCTTCAAATGGTAGCAACTGTTCAGAGTCCTCTCAAGAAGATACAGACCATGAAGAAATGCAACCACGAAGAAGTAAGCGTGGCAACATTCCAAAGAAGCACTTYGAGATTGAAGGAAAAGACTGTGATTTTGCCTTATTTGTTGGTGATCCAACAAATGCCAAGTTTGCAATAAACAATGAAGTTTGGAGAACAGCTATGCAAGAAGAAATCAGTGCCATCGAAAGRAATGGAACTTGGAAGCTAGTTGAACTACCTAAAGAAAAGAATGCAATTAGTCTTAAGTGGATCTTTAAGACAAAATTCCACTATGATGGAACAATTCAGAAGCACAAGGCCAGATTGGTGGCACGCGGATATGTTCAAGAGCAGGGAATAGACTTCGAAGAAACATTCTCACCCGTTGCAAGATTTGAAACAGTGAGAGTTATTMTAGCATTGGCTGCACAAATGCAATGGTCAATTTTCCAGTTTGACGTGAAGTCTGCATTCTTAAATGGGGAATTAAAAGAGGAGGTTTATGTTCAACAACCAGAATTCTTTGAAGTCCTCGGAGAAGAGCACAAAGTGTATAGACTAAAAAAGGCACTATACGGTTTAAAGCAAGCCCCTAGAGCTTGGTACAGCAAAATAGATGAATTTTTYCGTCAAAATGGTTTTGAAAGAAGCCCCAATGAGCCAACATTATACATAAAGAGACAAGGAGCTAAAGATATTATGTTGGTAAGTTTGTATGTAGATGACATGATCTACACAGGTTYATCTATGAAACTTATTTTTGATTTTAAGAATGCTATGATGAACAAGTTTGAAATGACTGACTTGGGTAAATTGAGCTTCTTTCTTGGCCTTGAAGTACAGCAGAGAAGAAATGGTATATTTCTATCTCAACAAAAGTATGCCATAGAACTTTTAAAGCAMTTCGGTATGGAAGGCTGTAAAAYAGTAGGAACTCCRATGAATGTGAGTGAGAAATTGGTTATTGACGATGGTACAGGGTTGACAGATGCAAKAAAGTTTAGAAGCCTTGTGGGACGCTTGATATATCTCACTCACACTAGACCCGACTTGGCATATGCAGTTAGTCTTGTGTCACGGTTTATGCACTGCCCAAGTAAGCAGCATTTTGGAGCAGCAAARCGGATCCTTCGATATATCGCTGCTACAACAACATATGGAATTTGGTATKCAAAGCAAGAAACGTTTGACTTGACAGGCTACACTGATAGTGATTGGGCAGGTGGAAAAGGAGATATGAAGAGTACAAGTGGAAATTGTTTCACTCTTGGATCAGGMGTAGTCACTTGGGCATCAAAGAAGCAAGCTACAGTGGCTTTGTCGTCAACAGAAGCCGAGTACGTTGCCGCGACARCARCARCCTGTCAAGCTGTATGGCTGAGAAGGGTGCTGAGTGACTTGAATCAGACACAACAAAAGGYCACTACCATATTTTGTGACAACAGGTCAGCAATAGCGATGACAAAGAACCCGGTATTACATGGTAGGACTAAACACATAGAGATTRAACATCACTTTATACGAGAGTTAGTTGCTGAAGGAAAAGTGCAGCTGATATCTTGCAAGTCARAGCAACAATTAGYAGACTTATTCACTAAGTCTCTTCCAAGAGCCAAGTTTGAAGAATTTCGAGATCATCTACTCATCACTAACTTTGAATCAAGGGGGAGTATTGAAGACTAAGTCTCTAATTCAAAGTTGAGTGCTAGAATAAAGGAAAATCTTTAGAGGGTTAGCTGTTGATTCCTTTTTACTGTTTCTTAGGTCTTTCCTACTTTTTAGCCTTTTTCTGTTTTATGTAAAGCCTATAAAAGGCTGGCTTCTGGTTAAATAAAAGATACAACAGTTTTTACCTTTCTTGTTTTGTCAATTTCCTTCATGCTGATCATCTTGTTAATGAATTGATACTTGTCGCCTTCATTATGCCTTACAAGTTCACTCATGGGCCACCTAAGAAAAGGGTGTGTTTCGCACTTAACCATATGGTTCATGCAAGTAAAGCTTAGTTAAACCTCTGTGAGTCGACAGATTTCTCTGTTTGGTTGATTATGATGCAAATAGGTATGCATGCTTATAACGCCTAATTCTGAGGACTCGTCTTATGTGATTAAGACATATATAGGTCAGAGCCTAGGCTGCTCTGATCTAATTCAATGTAAAGAGAAATCAAGGATAGATTTCTGGAAATAATCATCATGTATGAAGATCACAATTCCAGGGACGGTGTACTCAGTGTTCATATTAACTCCTGATCAATTAAGTGGTTGAACTTGAGTTTTTGGTGATAAACTGATAATTTACTCATCAAATGATTAATGCCATTTTCATTTGGAAACTTCCCATCTTTGTCACAAAGTTCTTAATAATTTTACTTATTTCACCGAGTCTTTCTTGAAATTCTGACGCTAGTCACAGGATCCCTTTTAGGCCATGAGGACTGCTAATTCCAAGTTCTGACCCAATTATCTTGTTATTAATTTGGATATATACACAGCATGAGAAAAAAACAATTGGAACAGTGGCAGAGACATTGTTTGATTAAAGCGCACCTCAACATAGTCAACATGCTTTTCTTTGATTGTACAGATCATGTATGGTTCACCAAAAAGACAAAAAGAACAGTGTCAAATATATGTAGAAATGGTCAATGTCCCTTTAATTCTATGGAAGTCTAAAGCTTGTTAGATTGTAATGCAAATAGAGCAACTTCCATTTTATGGTTTAAACAGCCTTCAATTCATGCTACATTGCTACTCATAGCCAAAATAATCTAACGATTCACCTATGGACAAACAGGGTTTAAAAGTTGAACATAACGACATGGTTATAATGTATGCATGATTTAAGTATCAAAGCAATGCCAACAAAAATTCTATAAGCTTTGTCAACTCAAACATCGAATGTTAAACAATAATCCTTGTCTCCTAGCTATCGAGCAACCAAAGCCAAGCCACAAGAAAAACCCAAAAAAATATGCTATTTCTTTGTGAGACTCTTCAGGCCCCACATCTAATAGCATTTTATTCCTAAAAGCAATCGTTATTGTGAGTACCAGATCTTCATTGTGAGCTAGGAAGCATCTCTGGTCCAAATCTTCCTTGAACTCTATGTATCAGTTTTGCAACATCTTTTCTCCCGGGAAAACACCAATCAATCCAGACCCATATAGAATAGCAAGTAATGAACATAATAGCCTCCAAGCACCGACGATTCAACGAAGAAATGTGGGCCGTCTTTATTCCTTCCAATGCCGCTCCAAAAGAATGAAAAGAAGATAAAGGAAACTGCCACCAACCTTCCAGTAGTCTTCTCCAAATCGCAGCAGAAACATCACACAAGAAGAGGGTATGATCTACTGTCTCCACGACCTGCTTACATAATGGAAAAATAGTATTATCAAGGTCTATACCCATGTCCGCTAGTCATGCTTTGACAGGAATTCGACCTTGTAAAGCCCTCAGGCAAAAGATATTGATTTTGGATGGGACAAGTAACTTACAGGACCTCTAATTTCATTCGGTTCATGTAGAAAATTAATCAAGTATAGAAATAACAATTATAATTCTTCCACAATCACCACCTTGAACACCCTTATGATAACCAGGAAAGGATGCTAAAGTACAAAAGTAGCTGAAGGCATAAATGGTAATTTTTAAACACAAGAATTGAAGCCCAAAAGTTTAAGCGACTTTTCTGGTGTTGGGAACTAAAAGGGAAGCTAATAGAAGTATTACAATTAAGGTATGAGTAGTTCAAAACGTATCTTTAGTACAACAATTTCTCAGCCAATCCTCGATCTTAATTTACCACAGTTTCCTGTAGCACATACTCCTACAACCAAAGGAACACAGGAAAACATTTGGGAATTCAACTATGGGATTTCAAGCAATGCAATCAATTACCATATTTGCATTCTACTAGGTGATATATAGGTTCCAAGATGCTAAGGAGTATATCCTTTTCATGACCAGATGAATACAATAATTCTCAAAGAAGATACGGAAATACCATAGCACAAGCAATGCTTSGAGCATAACTTCAATAATCTAAATCACGATGAACAATCATGGATTTACTTTGAGAATAACTTATTCCGAACGGCATGGTTATGACATGTGCCTGATTTAACTATGCAGGAAATATAAGTAAAGTAGTAAAAAGGCATGCCAACTAAAATCGATGTTAAACAATGATCCTTGTCTCCTAGTAAATCAATAAAAAGCCATGCCTAGGAAAAACAAAAGATATACTATATACTCTCCCTTTATAAGAATCTTCATGAGGGTCCATATTTTATAGCAAGAAATTCCTACAAACAGTCACTATTGTGAGTATGGGATCTTCATTGTGAAGAAGCGTCTGGGCCAAACCTTTAGTCCTTGAACTTCACGGTTGAAACTTTTACGGTATCTTTTCTCCCTAGATAACACCCACCTATCAAGCCCCGTAATCAAATTATGGTACTATATATATTAACCCAATAAAATTTCACAACACTCACACTTTCCACCCAAGCTACTACTGCTACATAAGCACATTAAAATACCATCCAAGTGTTGCATCTTTGGGGCTAGAACCCACACAAACAAAGACAAATGGCCACCAGATCTGCTGAGATGATGTTTCATTCTGTTTTTGAAGGAAGCCTATCAATGTCCGAAAAGGACAAAGAGCAAAGATCGTACCATAAAAACTGCAATTGTGCGTTGCATAAGGCAAAAGATGAAATCCCAAGAGCTTGCGTCCATCACGGGAGAATTTCTTACTGAAAGAAACCGTCATGGAACAAGTGTTCCTGACCAAAACCACTTTTTCAAGCTCCGTTCAATCTTCTAGTCATAGTGGCTAGCAAGGCAAAGACGATATAGCCTTTATTATGGCGACATCAAAGTGATAGAAACTTGCTAGTTTTACGACGTTTGAGGCCAAGTTCTATTCTCTGTCCTAAATCCTACACTGCTGACAGGTGTCTATGCTGTCATTTCTACATAATCAGCTTCAAGTTAAACTCCTACAAATGATATATAGTTCATTCGTCTAAGGTCCTTCTGCTTCGTGATTGTGAGAAGAGACAGAAATCGGAAAATCTGGAAACAAGTAGTTGCCTGGATCCAATAAGTTTCGACATGAATGATACTTCGCAAGAACACATCACCTAAGATCGTGAACTATATATTCACAGGTTAATGGTGCAGTCATTTACACATGATTCAAATGGACTGAGGTTAGCTATATATGTTCTTATCAAAATGGAAGGGTCTTTACTATACATGCAGTTATGTGTTCTGGGAGCAAGAAGCTTGTCTGATGATCGATCGTTTTGTTAGGAATTGATACTTGTTGCCTATATTGTGCTTTACAAGTTCACTCAAGGAACACCATACTCATTGTACAGAGAAAGTCTGGCTAGCTTTGTAGAAAATCATAATCATCAAGCATGAAAATCACAATTCTAGGGGTGGTGTTCTTAGCGTTCATATTAAGTCCTCAGTTATGTGGTTGAACTTGAAAGTCACAATTCTAGGGGTCAGTTCTTGGAGGCTATTATGTTCATTACTTGCTATTCTATATGGAGCATCCAGAATATAGATGCTTTCGATAAATTAGAGCCAAAGAAGGGATGTCACTTCTGATTTGATTATTGATAATTTTTTTAGATGGATGTTGTATAGGCATAAGGTGAGCCTAAAAGATGTTTTGCTGTGGAGAACTTGTCCTTTTTGTTGTTTTGAGCCTTTGTAATTTCTTCCGCTAGCCTCTTGCTAACTTTTTATTGAATTGTTGTTTCCAAAAAAAATGTCGTTGAACTTGATCAGTTTCTGGAGATAATTTAGTCAGCAAATGATCAATGGCGTTTGCAGTTGGGAACGTTCCACGTACTGTTTCACAAAGTTGGCATTTTTAATAATATTACTTATTTTGCCATTAGTCATAATTTCTTGAAATCTCACAGCATTCCAGATCCCTGTTAGGTCACGAGGAGCGCTAATTCTAACCCAACAATCTATTATTCCCTTGGTCAAAGTTACGTCTTGCTGTAAACATGCACACCTTTAGAAAATATTATTTCTTAAAATCTCACGTCATTCACAAAATTCGTGCTAGGCCAGGAGGACCACTAAATCCAAATTTCGTATCTTGTTACTAATTAATAAGGTTTACAGGTTATAAAAAGATGAATTTAACGGTCTTGGAGACTTGTTAACTAGACAGTAATTCCTGGTAATCAGTACTGTTAGAAGCTTTACCACAAACTAGCATGACATCCCCAAATAAGATCCATGGTTGTTAGACAAAACCATCCCTCATGAATTAATATGCTTTATTACGATGTTACAAATGTATATTTTCATTAAAAAGACAAGATAAACTGACAACATGAAATTTATATAGAAAAATTCAACAACCCATCAATCCCCTGGTAGTTGAAAGCTAGAAATATTGAAAAACAAACTGAAAATTTTCAGTTTTTCTTTTTCTATTTGGTCAGAAGAATATTGCAAAAAAAAATAGAAACTATTTATAGACTACTAAACAAGACATATCCACACACGCATGCCTGTCTTCAGTCTTTCCCAGACGCAACAGAATATATTCACTTCTACTAGTCAAATTATATGGTACAAAAATCCAATATACTTAAAGGTTGAAGCCGGTAACTTCATTTGGTTCATGTAGAAAATTAAGTACCAAAAGGATAATGATAATTCTTCCACAAATCACCACTTTGAACATCCTTCCGACTACCAGGAAAGGGTGAGTAACGTTTACTCGGAAGAATTGAAGACCAAAAGTTTGAAGTTACTATTCTGGTGTTTGGAACTAAAGGGAAAACTAATTAAAGCATTACAATAAATTTGGGAATGGATAGTTCACAAATGTATGTTTAGTATGCTAGAAAAGATGCCAAATTTCCCGAGCATTAGCAATTACAAAGTTGCAGGCATCTATAACGAGGTTGAAGCCATGTGCTAGTAATTGTAGTTGTAATAAGTTTAAGAATCTGTTAGGTATATGTAATATCATCGAAAAAAGAAAGAAAGAAAGAAATGTACTTAATGTTGGTTGGTCATACGTAATGTCTTTCTCTATAGTAAAACAAATATTTATTATGCTTCTGGAAACACAATGTGGAATATGAAACAAGAAAACAAGAAAACAAGAAATCCATCTAAACCAATCAATACAAAGACTCAAGCCATATATATATATATATATATATATATATATATATATATATGTTTACTTTTATTTGTCTTCTCTGGAACCATTTCCTCACCCTCTCATATGGAGGCTATATCCTAATTAAGAAACCCAAGAACTTGCAAAGCTACCAGATTATTTCAACCAGCCTATCCAGAAAAAAACAAGTATATCAGAAAACTAACTTGTATCATGGAACCACAATCCAAAACCCAGCCGAATATATATATATACACACACACTACATTAATAAGCATTTACACCAAAACTCTTAAGTAGAAGCCTTAAAGCATGAAGTAGTGCCAATTTATGCAAGAAATTCAAAAATCTCTTAAAGACAACTCAGTATGCATAACTTACAAGTTCTTAAAACTTGTTTTTAATCCTGACCACCAAGACCAAGTAATTTGGGATCCATAGAGGTTTCTTTCTCCCTCTTGTGAAGTTTTTCTTCTCTTTTAGGCTTGAGTCCAAGATTGGGTACCAATAATTCAAACATATGAATAAATCATGGATTGTATTTGAGCATCATTAATTCCCAACGGCATGGTTAGGACATGTGCCTGATTTAACTACGGAGGAATTGCATGCAAATTATTGTAAAAGGCATGTCAAATAAAACATCCGATGTTAAACAATGATCCTCGTCTCCTAGTAAACTACCAAAAAGCCAAGCCAAGAAATAACAAAACAATATGCTCTCCCTTTATAAGAATCTTCATGAGGGTCCATATTTTTTATATACCAAGAAATTCCTACAAATAATCATTATTGTGAGTATGGGATCTTCGTTATGAAGAAGCATCTAGGCCAAATGTTTATTCCTTTTGAACTTTATGGTAGAAGTTCTACGGTATCATTTCTCCCTTGATAACACCTACCTATCAAGCCCCGTAATCAAATTCTGGTACTATATTAACCCAATAAAAATTTCACTACATTCCATTCACACTTTCAACCGAAGCTACTACTGCCACATAAACTCATTAAAACATCATTCAAGTGTTGCATCATTTAGGCAGGCACACACACACAAACAAAGACAAATGGCCAGTACTAGAGCTGCTGGGATGATGTTTCATTGTGTTTTTGAAGGAAGCCTATCAATGTTGGAAATGGACAAAGCGCAGACTGTATCATAAAAACTGCAATTGTGCGTTGCATAAGGCAAAGATGAAACCCCAAGAGCTTGTATCCATCACGGGAGAATTTCTTACTCAAAGAAACCGTCATGGAACAACTGTTCTCTGACCAAAACCACTTTTTCAAGCTCCGTTCAATATTCTAGTCATAGTGGCTAGCAAACTGGAAAAATGACAGAGCCTTTACTATGGCGACATCACATCAAACTGAAAATAACTTGCTAGTGCCCCATGTTGTTTAGGTGGGATTCACACCATTCCTATGATTTACTTAATGTGGAAATTTGTTAGGGTACATGCATGTACTGAGTACAATTGGAGCACTCCCGGTCCTTTCTGTAGCATATATAGTTATATATACATGCTCCTCTAATGAACAAGATCAATTGAAGATAATGATCCAAGGTTTATATGATACCATATATGCATACGTATACAGAAAATATATGTCCACATGCGTACCCTGTTTTGGCGCCAATTGATGGTACATGTGAGACAGTTAAATAGTTGACAGTTACTTTGGTTCTTTGATGGAGAGAACCGCCAATCACTGTCATTAATATAACACTTATGCGCCATTTCATCTATCTCTCTCAAGAACACAATATGCGATCCTCTGAATTACCGGCTGCCATCAAATCGGTGAGGACATAAAGGTGTATCTTGGAAAAGAATGGATGAAGAACAGGGCACTAACCAGAGTCTGAATTCTTCTATTCCACAAGGTACGCAATCTGTTTATCAAGTAAAAATTCTGTGTTCAATTTGATGTGTTAATTGGATTTTAATATGGATTAAAACAACAATTGGTATCAGAGCCACTTAACTCATTAAATTGAATCAAGGAATTTTATTTTCAATCACGATTAACACAGGGACAATAATTCGTATTCACGAGCGAAGCCCCTGTATGATCGAATTGCACTAACCAATTTCTCGATTGAAGCAAAACCTAAATTGCATCAATTACGTAAACCTAGAAATTAAAGATGATCAAGCAATCCACATGTCACTCAAGTGATTCTGGATTATAGTGATTTAAGATACTATCACAATAGTCTAAATCACAAAATTGAAAATTAACAGTGGATGTTTTGATTCACATACTGTCATAGCAGTTCGATCAAAACACATACTTAACTGTATTGAAATTTTCGAATCTGGTATACTTTCTCAAAAGGAATCAGTTCGAAATTTATGTTTAATAATGACCAAAGTGGTTAAATTGTTCTGTGATTAATTACCTATATGATCTATACATGACTGGTTGCAACTTATGTGATTAATATAGATTAAATCTGCTTTTTGATTCAGGACTGCCATGTAAAACAGAAAGACAACAGTTCCTATCTCACTCAGCCCATTATCCCATGAATATAGTCAACTTTGCACCCCTAAATGGTGTTAACTATAAGAAATGGAAGGAGGATATCGAACTCATGTTAGGAATCCTAGATTATGACCATGTTCTTAGGGAAGACCCACCAGCAGAACCAGCAAATAATGCAGCAAAGGAAGTAATATTTAAACATCAAGAATGGCACAAACATAATAGGATTGCCTTAATATACATAAAGAGATGTATAACTGATGCTGTTAAGGGAGGGATTCCAGAATCAGACCTTGCTAAAGTGTACCTTGCATCAATTGCTGATAAGTACAAGGTCTCTGACAAAGCTGAAACAGGCTATCTAATGAATAAATTGATAAGAATGAGCTTTAGTGGACAAGGAAGTATAAGAGAGTATATTTTGCAAGGAATTGATACTGCTTGCAAACTTAAGGAAATGAAAATCTCTATTGATGATTCATTCCTAGTTCATCTACTCTTGAATTCCTTACCAGAACAGTACAACCACTTGAGAAGCCTGTATAATACACAAAAGGAAAAGTGGACACTAGATGAACTCATTACCATATGTGTTCAAGAAGAATCAGAAATAAAGAATAAGGGTAAGGCAGTGAGCATCAATCACATATCGAAAGCCAAAAACAAAATGAAGAAGCACTTTTCCTTCAATAAAGGAAGTCCTTCCACTTCTTCAACTCAAAACATCAAGGATAAAGGAAAATTCTTTAAGAAGAAAAGGGAACAAAAATGTTTCTTTTGTAAAAAGGCAGGGCACTTTAAGAAGGATTGTGCTGGATTCAAGGAATGGTTGAGCAAGAAAGGTAATGTCAATCATCTCTTCTCTCTAGAGACTACTGATCACAAAATTGATAACTCATGGTGGTTTGACACAGCTTCACCCATTCATATCATCAATTCTATGCAGGGATTATCAAAGATAACAATCCCAAAGCTGAATGAATCTAAGGTGTGTGCAGCAAATGGACAAGAATTAAAGGTGGAGGCTGTTGGAGAATGTAGATTATTGTTTAAGAACAATTATGTTATGACATTAAACCATGTTTATTATATACCTAGAATAAGAAGGAACCTAGTGTCAGGTTCTCTGATTGTGAATGAAAACAATGTTTCATTTTATGCTAATAAAGACTGTATGCTATTCTATTTAAATGATGTATGTTTTGGGAATGCATATTTAGTAGATGGGTATTGGCACTTGAATTGTGTTAACGAAACCATCAATAGAGGATACAAAAGACAGGTATATTGCATAAGTAAAATGACAGGAAGCATGAAGAAACATAAACAAAATGTTTCCTCATTCTTATGGCACAAAAGGTTAGGACACATATCAAAGTCTAGGATGCAGGATCTGGTAAGACAAGGGATTCTACCAGAATTGAATTTTGATGACTTTGAAACGTGTATAGACTGTTTAAAGGGAAAAATGACAAACTCTAGAAATTTTCAGTCCAAGAGAAGCCAAAGTATTCTTGAGCTGATCCATACAGACATATGTGGACCCTTTCCAGTTAAAACAATATGTGAAAATAAATACTTTATCACATTCATTGATGATTATTCTAGATATTGCCACATATTCTTGATGGCAGAAAAATCACAAGCTTTAGACTGTTTTATAAGTTTCAAAACAGAAGTTGAAAGACAAAATGAAAAGAAAATTAAAACAGTTAGATCAGATAGAGGAGGAGAGTACTTTGGAAAATATTCAGAGAAAGGACAACATAAGGGACCTTTTGCCATATACTTGGAACAAGTTGGAATTAAAGCTGAATATACAACTCCATACACCCCTACACAAAATGGAGTATCAGAGAGAAAGAAYAGAACCTTGATGGACATGGTTAGGAGCATGTTTGCAAGATCAAGTCTGCCAAAATTCCTCTGGGGAGAAGCCTTGAAAACAGCAAACTACATTACTAATAGAACTCCAACTAGGGCTGTAAAAGGCACACCTTTTGAACTATGGAATGGATATAAGCCTAGTCTAAATCATTTTCATGTGTGGGGTTGTAGAGCAGAAACTAGGGAATACCACACTGAGAGCTTAAGCAAATTAGACTCAAGATCACTCTCTGCATTCTTCATTGGATATTCAGAAAAATCCAAAGGGTATAAATTCTTTAACCCTGGAAGAGGACAAAGAATATTTGAAACTAACAAAGCAGTATTCTATGATGAAATGTTCAATGAAGACAGTGACTTAGGAAGCTGTTCTCAAGATTCACCTGATCTAAATGATTGGATGATCTATCATGAGGAGGAATTTCCTTTAATTTCTGAGAGTGAAAGGTTAATATCTCAATCAATACCAGTAATGGGAAATAATACATTAGCCGACACAAATGACATGATTGAGAACCAACCTACAGAAATAATACATGAGTCAACACATAGTCAGGATTATGTACCTGAAACTGGACCAGTGAATGAAACAACAAGTGAACCAACACTGGAACAACAAACAAATGTTGTGCCAAACATTACAACTATAAGAAGATCCACGAGGGCAAGAAGACCTGCCATACCTGATGATTATCATGTCTATATGACAGAATTAGACATTAATTTAGGAGAAAATGATGATCCTATGAATTTTAAGGAAGCCATGGAATCATCAAATAAGGATAAATGGCTGAAGGCCATGGAAGATGAGTTAGCCAGTATGTCAAGCAATAAGGTATGGGACCTGATTGATAAATCAGACCTTGTTAAACCTATAGGCTGTAAGTGGATATTTAAAACCAAAAGAGATGCAAAAGGAAAGATTGATAGGTATAAGGCAAGATTAGTGGCCAAAGGCTACAATCAAAGAGAAGGCATCAATTATAATGAAACCTTTTCACCTGTCTCTACAAAGGATGCATTCAGAGTGATAATGGCCATAGTAGCATATTTTGACTTAGAATTACATCAAATGGATGTAAAGATAGCCTTTTTAAATGGAGATCTGGAAGAAGAAATTCATATGATTCAACCAGAGGGATTTGCATTAAATGAAAATCAAGTTTGTAAACTGAACAAATCAATCTATGGCCTAAAACAGGCATCTAGGCAATGGTATAAAAAGTTTGACACTGTAATGAATAACTTTGGTTTTGAGGAAAATAAGTTGGATGAATGCATTTACTTAAAGTTCAGTGGGAGTGATTTCATATTCCTCATATTGTATGTGGATGATATATTATTGGCCACAAACAGTAAGAGTATGCTACAATCCACAAAAGCCTTCCTCATGAAGAGCTTTGATATGAAAGATATGGATGAAGCAAGCTATGTGCTTGGAATTGAGATAATTAGAGATAGACAGTTGAGAACTCTAGGATTATCCCAAAAGAACTACATTGAAAGGGTATTAAGGAGATTTGGGATGGAAAACTGTAAAAGAGGTGATGCCCCAATTTCAAAGGGTGATAAACTACATAAGGGGCAATGTCCTACAAATACTCTGGAAAGAAAAGATATGGAGAGAATACCCTATGCAAGGCTAGTTGGAAGCCTGATGTATGCACAAGTGTGCACCAGACCAGACATAGCATTTGCAGTAAACATGTTGTCTAGATTTCAATCTAATGCAGGTCATGCACATTGGGTTGCAGGAAAGAAAGTATTAAGATATTTGAAAGGAACTATGAATCATATGTTAACTTATGAAGGATCTGATAAAGGACTAGAGGTAGAATGTTATACAGATGCTTCATACAAACAAGATTATGATGATCTTAAATCCACTTCTGGTTACATCTTCATGTTAGCTGGAGGTGCAGTCTCATGGAAAGCAAGTAAGCAATCTTTAACTGCCACCTCTACATTTCAAGCAGAATATATAGCCATATATGATGCAACATCTCATGCTCTTTGGCTTAAGAACTTTATTAATGGACTAAAGATTATAGATTCAATACAAAAACCATTAATAATATACTGTGATAACGCTGCTGCTGTGTTCTTTGCTAAAAATAACAAGAGAAGTAGTGGGTCAAGAAACATAGATGTTAAGTACTTTGCAGTAAGGGAAAATGTGAGAGACAAAGAAATTGAGGTTTTGAAAATAGGAACTAAAGATCAATTGGCAGACCCCTTAACAAAGGCACTTTCTGTGGAACTCTTCAAGAAGCATGTTAAAGCTATGGGAATGAGAAATCTGCTCAGCAACTGAAAGTCACTGTGAAAGGATCACCAGATACGATTCATTATGAATCATATTCATTTAGTACATACTTGTTTATCTACTACTTATGTAATACTGGTTGTTTGAATAAAATTAATGTATAGATGAAATGTTGATTAAATAAATCCTTTATACTCTGATTGTTTAGGATGCTAGATACAAACATGTATGTATATGTTGTTGAAACTGCATTTGTGTGACCCTGGAAGTCTGCTCAGTTCAACTGATACATGAACTTCCTTGATCCCTAATGCAATCTCAATATATATTATACATTAATGCAATTTTGGGATTATATAAATCAAGTGCACAATTCAGTGGATAGTTATCATCAATTTACTGTCTTGTTCAGTGGGAGATTGTAGCATATATAGTTATATATACATGCTCCTCTAATGAACAAGATCAATTGAAGATAATGATCCAAGGTTTATATGATAC
>NW_020200589.1:185118-223124 GCF_001531365.2 Cynara cardunculus var. scolymus
CTTCTATTCCACAAGGTACGCAATCTGTTTATCAAGTAAAAATTCTGTGTTCAATTTGATGTGTTAATTGGATTTTAATATGGATTAAAACAACACTTTCCACATCACCTACTGCAAGCTTCTCAACTCCATCAAACAAAGATGCATGTTGGACCACATCAGAGGCCAATTCAAATTCTATCATCCATCCTCAAGGTCAGATCTCTGTAATCATATCAAAATGGAAGGGTCGGTATGGTAATGAGTTTTGAGGGCGAGATGCTCATCAATCTGGTCTGCTGATCATCTTGTTAAGGAATTGATACTTGTGGCTTACATTGTGCCTTACAAGTTCACTCACGGGCCACCTAAGGAAAGGGTGAGCTTCGCACTTAACCATATGGTTCATGAAAGTAAATCTTTAGTTAAACCTGTGTGAGTCAACAGGTTCCTCTGTTTGGTTGATTATGATGCAAATATATATGCATATGACGCCTAATTCTGAGGACTCATCTTGTGTGATTAAAACATATATAGGTAGAGCCTAGGCTGCTCAGATCTAACTCAATGTATAGAGAAATCAAGGTTGGATTTCTAGCATTAATCATGTATAAAGATCACAATTCCAGGGGCGGTGTATTTAGCATTCATATCATGTCCATATCAATTAAGTGTTTGAACTTGAGTTTTTGGTGATAAATTGAAAATTTAGTCATCAAATGATCAATGCCGTTTTCATTTGGAAACTTCCCATTTGTCACAAAGCTTTTAATAATTTTACTTATTTTACCAATAGTCTTTCTTGAAATTCCCACGCCAGTCACCGGATCCCTATTAGGCCATGAGGACCGCTGATTCCAAGTTCCAACCCATTTATCTTGTTATTAATTTGGATATATACACAGCATAAGAAAAAAAATTGGAACAGCAGAGACGTTATTTGATTAAGGAGCACCTCTACATAGTGAATATGCTTTTCTTTGATGGTACAGATCATGTATGGTTCACCAAAAAGACCAACAAAAAAACAGCTGACAAATTTATGTACAAATGATCAATGTCCCTTCAATTCCATGGAAATCAAAGCTAGTTAGATTGTAATGCAAATAGAGCAATTTTGATTTTATGCTTTAAACAGCCTTCAATTCATGCTACATTGAAAAACTACAAACCAAACCGATCCTCTAGAATAGTAAACAGTACATATGCTGGCCTTTATTATCCTTCAACAACAGAAATTTGATCATTTCTCTCACAAGTCTCATACATGCTACAAGAATATCATACAACTTACAAAACCCAGGAAGTTCAAAAAAAATTGATAAGGGGACAAAACCCCAGGCTAGATTTTATTTGAAAATTTAATGTGGTTCCACTATTGAGGTGATAGTGTACGTTCACAGGGAGAGGGAGAGCAAGATCTTTTTATTACTAACCGGAACGATTACAACACGTTTACAAGATTCTTGGATCAATGAATCGGCTACCCAAATGTTTCTCGAAATACGGTTACTATTTTTGGTAACCTAACTAACAAGGAAAACCCATAGGAAATGAAATTGTATGTGTTACTTGAAATGAACAAAAGAGGCCGAAGCCTTATATGGGTTTGGAGGGCCTGGCGACTTGGTCATTCGACCAATGTCACCGAGATGGTTGCCTGCTATTGGTTGTGAGAGCCGACCAGAGCGACCTTGAGCCGTGCGACCAATGTAGCACGAGAAGTGCCCCGGTGTCCAGAACGTCTTCATTCAAATCGCTTGCAATGCGACTTCGTGCTGGTGCAGCCTATGGCCCCAAAGTGTGACCCTGATCCATTTTTAACCCCATGCATTGTTGAGTTGTACCTTGAGCTCCAAGATTGTATAACATCAATAAAACCAAGTCTTTTCAACAACTTCCTAGTATACATGTGGGCACACTTAATTATAAAAGCCTAGGGGAGGGCATGCTAACTTTGGATGATTCGGACATTCCCAGTCATATAAGGGTGCATTTGGTATACCGAACAGGATATAACAGAATATAATAGGGATCGTTGTTCCATCTTTGGCTTTGGTAGGACTTTTATGTGGAACAGATAGGAACATAGTGAAACAAAGTGGAACAAACTTGATCCACCCCACCTCATGGAACAAAGTGAAACAGACCTATATTTTACTAATATCACATATTCTCTTATAAATCAAATACGACTCTCTCTTACATTTTATTCCTTCTTTAAATTTTATATTGTATTCTAAGATTAAATAACTTTCACTTTACTGTCCTTAAAATATTATCTTTGTCTGGTTTCTATATTTTGATTAATCTATGTAATTTAATTATTAAGTAAAAATAATATAGAAAAGGTATAAAATAAAAATTGGGAACTACATAAACATTTTATTTCATTTCATGTCATTCCATTCGTCTTGACGAAACTTTCTAGTGATGTATTATGTTATAAAAAATATTTATTTTATTATAATTTAATTAATTACATAAATTAATCAAAATATATAAACAACTCATCAGGAATAAATTGGTTATTTATATGTTTTGTCATGTCGTGTCAAGTTCTGTTTTACCAAATGCTAAACATCTTTTATGTTGTTTCATATCGGATACCAAACGCACCCATACAAAGACCCATTATCACACCTAGAAATAACACTACATCCACCCAACATGTTGATACATCCTGATAGAGCTTTTTGCCCTCTATTCTGCCGGATGCTTATGATATGAACTTGGGTGATCATCAGATAATTATTACACAATCACAGACGTGGAATTTAAAACCAAAACATTTGGTTTCTGTTCCAGCTACAAGGTAGATATCTTAAAGGTGCTCTTGAAAGGGTATTCATTACACGGATTGTTAGATATTCATACATATGATATGACCATCAATCCAGATGTCAATATTTTAATGAAGCATCAAAGAAGCTGAAGATTTGTTTTAACTTGATTGATGCTCTTGTGTTGAATTAAGTCCTAGGCTAAGGTGATATAGGAGATGAACTGCTTTGATTCAAAAGATCGAGTTTACAAAGTTAGGGAGAAGAGAGAAAGATAGAAAGAAAGATTAAGAAAGAGTTCTAATTTATTTCTTGAATAAATCTGTTACAAGAGTAAGAGGCTCCATTTTTGTAGTCATTTCCAACTACTCCCAACTTTCCTACAGTTAACCAAGCTAACTTCCATAACATAAGTTTTCCTACTTCCAGAAGACTTGTCCTCAAGTCTAAGTCAGTCATTTATATATCCCGTCTGGTGCCGAAGTTCTGGTCTGGATCATCTTTACCATGTAACGTTCTCGTTCCCCCTCCATGAATTGGCACTTATGTTGTTTGCCATAAGGCAAATCACAGTAATAACATAAAGCTTTTGCAATTTTTTCCGCTTTCACATCTGCTGGAATATGCCTGGAATTCATGGTGGGCATTGGGTTAAACTTTGCCACAAGAATTGACATGGTCTTAGAGGAGTTGGTAAAGGAAGTGGCTGGATGTTACCGATCATAGGTACTTCTTGGAGGGGTTTTGGTGAAAATGAAATAGATTTGTTTCGTTCTGTATCTGAACTAATAAAACTGGGAGACTCCTCTTGCAATCTGCAATCTTGCAAATGCCACAGCACTTGCTATCCAAATGGGTTTAAATGCCTTCACAAATGGCTTAACATCCAGTTTCAACCCCCCAATGAAGCTGTCCAAATAGGAGTAAGGCAAAACATGATTGTTTTGCATCATAATGGATCTCAGATTTTCAAACTCATCTGTATAGACTTCAAGTGAATCATGTTGTTGATGGTTCTTGAATTTTTCCACCAAATTGACATGTGTTTCGTCTTTGAATCTAGCTGTGAGGTCAATAACAAAATCATTCCAGCCCACTATCTTTATCACAGACTGGAAATCAGCTTTCAGCCTTGTCTACCATATTCAAAGAAGCTAAAAATCAACTCTTTGATCCTCTGGTATTTTACACAACGAAAAGTATCTGCAACATTCCTTTTGTTCTGATCCTTGATCCTTGATCCTCTTTTCAAGATTTTTAATTTGTTCCTCTTTCATGACTCTTTTCCTCGCTATGAAAGAGCCAGAACTGTATGTTAAAACCTAATTGGTGCCCTAAAAATTGCTACTCCGATACGACTGATACAACAGATAAACTCATTCAATTTAAAAGACTCGTGAGTTTTGAAGGATAGAGAGAGGAGAGAAAGATATAGAGAGAAAGTAAAAGAAGTTCTTGTTTATTTCTTGAATAAACGTGTTACAAGCGTAAGAGGCTCTATTTGTACTCATTTCCAACTACTTCCAAATTTCTTTCAATTAACCAAGCTAACTTCCATCACATAAGGCAACCCTACAACTCTACCACCCAGATCACCAATAAAATATGAGTAGTTGATACTTTCAACTTCAAGTAATGCGGTAAGGATTCTATAGCAGCATGTCAAGATCAAACACCCTATGCTAAACAATGATACTCATCTCCTAGTCATGAGCTACCAAACCCAAGCCAAGGAAAAAGAAAAACAATGCCACAATTTATTCTCCATTAGAATATATATATATATATATAGAGAGAGAGAGAGAGAGAGAGAGAAAGAGAGAGAGAAAGAATGAGGGAAGGAGGTACAAATGAGAAACCAAATAAAAGAATACGAAAATGGTCAAATCTAGGTCCATTTCTGACATTTTTTGGGTCCCGGGCAATTTGTAAATTTTGGGCCGTCTATATGTACAAAAAACATCTTAAATAAATGTTTTTAATCATTAAAAAAACAAACTTTTTTACAATAAATACTAATAATTCATACAAAACAACTTCTTTGAACATTTTTTGATACAAAATCATCAATAATAGCATCCAATTCAACAAAACAACTTCTTCGAGCATTTTTGGATGTAAAATCATCAATAATAGCATCTAAATCAATATTATCAAACATGTCTTTTTCAATGCACAGTATTACCGATCTATTCAACATTTCTTGTGACATTGATGACCTTAAGTTCGTCTTCAATAACTTCAATTTTGAAAAACCTATTACTGTCAACATAATTCGATAAGCAACCGAAACATTAGGGTGACAATCTACAACTTTGACAAACTCAAGAATTTCAACTGTCGTCATTGATTTATATAGTAAAGTCACCTGCAATACCTTTAATTCAGAATAAAGATCATTTACATCCACATTCGTCACAGTATTATGATAAAAGGTATCACCAAAATGAACACAAGATCTCATCAATTCATTTTCATCCAATGACGTTGGTTTATCATAATCAAACCGAAAATACTTTCCAATTTCTTTAATTGTTCAAATCTTTTATTCAATAAAGAAATTCTCATGTCCACAATGGTCAGAGAATAATTAATTCTAAAAGTCTTCTCTTCTGATGCTTGCATTTCTTCTTCACTATTATTTTCATCAAACTGTTTTATTTTTCTAACAATACGACGTTTAATTTAAAATGTAGGATCTATATTCATTTCACATGCTATTTTTTAGCAGTATCCATACTTGATACAAACCCTTCATTCCTATGATTTTCAAAATACTTCACTACATCTTAAAATTGTTCCATGGTAGCTTTAATGCACATAGATTTTAGTTGTAACCTTTTACTAATCATGTTTATTGCAAATAAAACATCATACCAAGTTAAAACTCAAAATTTTCAATTGCACTTACCAAACTTTCCGTTTCACTTTTCATCTTGGCATCATCACATGATTTGTATAATTCAAGTAAAGTCGATCTTATTGAGGAGCTTGAAATCTAATTTCCTTGACATTTTTTATTCTACTTTCCCGACGTGTGTTCCAAAAAAAATTTACAGTTAAGTTTGACACATTATCAAGTAACATCTTCCACCTTTTTTGTAGAACTAGCAAATAATGTGTATATGCGTTAAACAATTCCAAAAAATGAAACAACTTTAACACAAGAATGAACCATATCACTAAGAGTAAGATTAAGGATATAACAAGCACATGATATATATAACGCTTTTGGATTAACTTCAAGTAATCGATTTTGTATCCCTTGGTGTTTTCCCTTTATGTTATAACCATTATCATAACCTTAACCCCTCACATCATCAACACTAAGATCAAGAGATTTTTAAGTACATCTAATAGTTCATTGAACAACCCTAAACCAGATGTATCATCAATCTTTAAAAACTCTATAAAGTACTCTTCTATTTTTATTTTATCATCGGACATATTCACGCATCATTGAACAACGCTAAACCATATTTTGCATCTCTAATAATTTTCATGATAGAACTTTTAACATTATGAGCCAAAAGAGAAATTAACTCATTTTGAATTCTAGGGCCAAGAAATGATAATAAACTTCATGATTTTGAATGCGTCTAATATGATCTTGAATTATCACATCAAATTATCCAATCATTTCAATTAACCCCAAAAAATTACTATTGCTATGTTGATACAACTTCTCATATTTGATCCTCAATTATTCTTACTAAAACTTGCCTCCAACATTCTTTCTCTTTTAAAATCTCTTGTTGAAAGTCTTTATCAATTGTTTGGTTTATATTCAGTCTTACTCTTAGTTCATTCCAAGATAACATGTTCTTTAAGTCTCTCACCAAGATGGTTCCAATCTCTAAATCCTTCATTAGCTATTGGATTTCTATAATTCTTATACTTGAACAACTTACAAAAACAAAATACACTTTATCCTAATGTTTTGTAAACTAGCCATTTTCGATCACTAGTTTCAACATTACTTAAATTTCTATATTAATAAACATATGAAAAATGTCTAGACATGTTATCTAAAGGAAACACGATACCCAATTCTCTAATATGTCATTTTTCAACTAGGCAATCTCTTGATTTACTATCAAGATTATCCCAATTTATAGGATCACAAATATCAAAAAGCGGAATTGATTGTTCATCAGTGGATAAGTTTTCAGTATTATTGAGGACCTCATTTCACTCACACCATCAATCTTTTCATTATCTTCACTCATATTTGGATGTTCAACATCTTGTTCATCTAACTCATATAACTCTTGATTAGAAGAACCTACGGTCTTAACAAACTTATCCATGGCACCTCATTTCTTTTGTTAAATTTGGGTCCTTAATCCCTTATCATAATTAAGTATTTTTCTAAAACTAATAATATAAACTAAAAAAGAATTTTGGACTCCTAAATTTTTTGGGCCTGGTGCCCAGCCCGCCTTCCCCAGGGATAGCCCTATTCAATTCACACACTAAGGGTCAATGCAAGGGTGTGCAGGTGACGTGAAAAATCGTATGATTCACATGTGATTTTTAGTGTGAAATAACATGTGATTCGACAGTTTTTTATTCTTTTATTTAGTTGTTGTTCTCTTGCTAGATTTGATTCTACATTTCTAGTTTATCTCCTAGTTAACTAGCTTGTAGTGATGGCCAAAAACCGGTCTCGGCCCGGATCGATCCTTACTGGTCTCGGGCCTCAACAGATCCGGCCATAACCGGTCCCGGTCATTAAAAAATAGTATTTTTTTTTAATTTTGTTAATGATATATATTTTTAATACATTATAAAATTTGTAATTGGATCACTCAAATACACTTTAAAATGTGTTTTATTATAATTAGAATTACATTGTCTTACAAAATATAGCGAAAAACTGAGAATGTGAACGTTTTTTTTACGTTTTTTGAGAATCAAAAACTTGATATGTAAACCCTTCAACCAAAACACTTATATATAGTGTTCAGAAGGCAAAAAATACAAAAAAAAAATGCCAAAAAAAGGGTCATAAATGGCTAGTTTTTAAAAAATAACAGCTAACAGCGATATTTTTTTTAAAAATCGAGTCGGGCCGGTCCATAACCGGTCCCGGTCCCGCGAAACACCCCAAATCCATAATCGGTCCCAGATTTCCGTCCTATAAGCGGTTCTATAACCGGTCCTTACCGGTCTTGGGCCGGACCGGTCTCTATTCCGGTACTCCGGCGATCTCGGGTCGGACCGGGCTAGTTTGGCCATCACTACTAGCCTATATATAAATAAGGTTTATTGTTTTCATTAATATAAAGTTTATTATTGATCAATAAAATTACCTTTATAATTTTATCTCTAGTTTTAATAATTTTCTCTTAATTTTCCGAGTGCAACATTTGCAGGCTCTTATTGAGGCAAGGAGGACCACTAAATCCAAACTCTGTATCTTGTTATTGCCCTCTATATATGTACAAGGAATAAGAAGGCCTAAAATATATTTTGCAGCTGACTTGGTGAACCTATTGCCAGCTAATTTCTAAAAATCAAGAATTTAAGTGAGATCCATGCCGCATAGGAAAAGCAACAACTCAACATAATGAACATGCTTCTATATGATGCTAAATATGTTTGGCTCATTAGAAGACAAAAACATTGACAATGACAAACTTATGTAAAAGTTCAACATCCCTTCCAAGGAAGTCGAAAAGCTAGCAACATAGAATTAGACATGAGTCAATTTGAAATTTCTAGGTACTTGATTGTAAGGAATATTACAAAGCAAATATGTCATATAAAATACTAAACAACAACACAAGGTAGTCCTCAGTTATATATTCTCCCATGCAACAGAATTTAAACAATTTCTCTCACAAGTCTCATGCATAGTCCAAGAATTTCTTACACCAAACATAACCTCGTAAATTCATTTGGTTGATTTAGAAAATTGAATACTAAAAGAACAACGACAATGCTTCCAAAGTTACTACTTTGTGAAATGTGAACGTCCTTCCAGATTCTGGGTAAGAAAGCTAAATTAAAGTTGGTAAAGCCATAATAGTAACAATGATCAAACACAACAACCCAAGAGGCTCGAGTTATACTTCTTGTGTGTGAAAGAAGGTACTTGGATGAACTAAAGCATTAAAATTAGGGAATATCCATTCATTGCACAAGAGTGTCATGAATATATTAGAAAAGATGTTATAATTCATGAGTTTCGACAATTACAAAGATGCAACAATCTATAAAAAAAAAAAAACTCGACGCCATGTGTTGGTTATTTCAGTTGTAATAAGCTTGAGAATGTACAATGCATAAGTACTATCATCAACAAAAAGACAAAACATAGTTATTGTCGGTTGGTCATAGGTAATGACTTTATCTGTAGCATAACAAATTTTATTATGCTTGGGGAAAGACGATTGCAAATATCCATATTCCAAAAAACAAGAAATACATGTAAGCAAATAATATCAAAACTAAGCCAACTATCTAAGAAAGAATCAAGCGATTCATTTTTTCTTGATCCAAGTCAAAATCTCTCCCACACCCATACATATGGAAGGTCATTGTAAGAGACCAAGGAAATTGCAAAACTACGATCTAGTTATAAAATGAAGTGTTGTAAAATAAAACATCTTTTGTTGCCAAAATGTCGGGATTGGTAGGTAGATTCTTGTAGTTTATCAAAATCGATTAAGACCTTCACATGCGCAACATCCAAGGGTACAACAATTTAAGACCCACATGCGAGTTGTCTCGCGAATCAAGCTTTGTTTTGCTTCCAAATTTCCACCTATTGATCATCAATTTAAGACCCCAATGGAACACAAAAGCCCAACAGCCCACAACTACACACCAAGGCACAAGCTCTGAAATGATTCATTTAATGGTCAAGGGTTGTTGTATATTAAGTGAGTTTTTTTTCCTTTTGGCTCTTGGGATAAGTTTTCTCTCTAATCTTAGCCAAGTTCCAGCAACACCTTGTAACCTTTTGCCAATATTCTTTCTGGAATATCTCACGTCATTCACCATATTCTAGATAGGACCACTAAATTCAAACTCGTTTTCTTATTATTTATTAATAAAGTATAAATTTTATAAGAAGATGAATTTTTCTCAATGGTCTTGGAGACTTGATTATTTGAAAGTAATTTCTAGTAGTCAATAAATTTAGAGGCTTGTACACAATCTGGCATGACATGCTCAATTAGTAAGATCTATGTTTGTTGGATAAAACAACTCCACATAATGAATATCTTTTTCACTATGCTACAAATGTATATTTTAACTAAAAGACAAACAATTGGCAACGTCAAATATACGTATAGAAATTCAACATCCTGTAATTCCATTGAAGTCGAAAGCTAAGACAATTGAACGGCAAATAGAAAATTTCAGTTTTTTCTATGTTTAAATTAACCTTAACATTGCTTAGGAAAACTCCAAAGAAAACATAAACTATTTGTAGACTACTAAACAAACAACACACATCCATACACACAACTGTCCTCGGTTGGTTTTTCCCAAACGCAACAGAATTTGATCACTTCTATTCACACGTGTGGTGCAAGAATCTCATACACCTTATAGGACTTGTAACTTAATTTGGTTCAAGTAGAAAATCAATCAAGTATCAAAGAACAATGATAATTCTTCCACAATCACCACTTTGAACATCCATTTGATAATCAGAAAACGATGCTAAAGTAGTAAAGTGGCCGAACGCATAACAAATAATGTTGGAAACTAAAGATTTAAAGCATTAGAATTAGGGTATGAGTAGTTCAAAGAAGATTCTTTACCCGAGCATTAGCAATTACGAAGTTGCATGCAACTACAATAAGGTGGATGCCATGTGCTAGTAATAGTAGTTATACTAAGAGCATCTCCAATTCATACGCTTTTTTATAGCTTTTTACCTTTATAATTAGCTACCGTAAAAGGTTATTATCATTAGAGTAAATGGGTTTTTGAAGAAAACGTTGGACATCCAGTAGATTTTTCAAAATTCAATTTTCATTTTACCCCCTTAAATTTTCATTTTATTCCCTTTTCCAATGTAATTTTCATTTTAAACCTTAAAATATTTTGATCAAGTAATATAATTCATTAAATAAAATACATTTATTAAAAAAATTTCGTCAAGACAATCAAAATGACACCAATATCGAATATCTAAAAAATTATGAAATCATATAATATATTCATCATCTTTCATTTTTTTTTAATGAATTGATTTTCTATATCTTTGTCATTATATATTTTTGGAGTAAACTCTAACTTTGGTCCCCGTGGTTTAGTGAAATCTTTGGAAGTGGTAACTAAACTTTGATAACTCTAGAAAATTTCCCAATGATTCTCATTTTGCTCTAAAAGTGATCCTTCATCAATAACTCTGTTAACTTTTTGTTAGTGGCAGGGGCATTTTGGTTCATTTAGATTTTCCCCCTAATTCTTTTTAAAAAATTAAATATAATATATTGTATTTATATAACATATATATAGCCATAGGTTCATTTGAGAAGTGGTAAGTATTTGAGAAGTGGAGAAACGATCCTAGCTCTTCATATGGTCAACATTTGTGCTTTGACTGTAAAGCACCAGATAATTCATCGCATGGTTTACAGTAATAGAGGGATAGTGTCATAAATTTTACAAATAGACGGCATAACAAGTGCATATGTCAACTCGTGTGATTCATATATGACTATATGTTGTTCGATTTTATAGTTTTATTAAACTTGAACAATAACATGATTGTTTATTACGAATACAGTAAACATAAAGGTAAAGCAAACAGATTATAATAACACACATATAGACTTCTAACGATACATATCTAATGAATGAACAAGAAATACTAACTCGGTAATATATGATGAAGAAGATCTTAGACAGATCTTGAAGAAGAAAATCGAGAGAGAAATCTTGAGAATGAAAGACTTTGAAAATGTGAAAAATGAGTGAAAGCAACCGGCTCCATCCCCTTTATATACGAATTGAGAAATGTCAAGAATAGTCCTTGTAGAATCCACACTTTTGCTCCACTACCCCTTGAGATACTAGCAATGTGAGGCGCAGTCCTTGAACTTATCATCTAGCTACCACTTTGACTATTGTACATATTCAGCCCATATTTGTCAGATACCTAACAAATAAAGGATATTCAAAGTTAAGTAAGTTAGTGAGTCAAGATTGGAAACTATATATGAACTTTTAACACCCGCCCTCAATCTTGACGTTTGAAAAGATCTATCATTTTTAACTTTGAACACATGTAATTGTGTTGATTAACACCAAGAGCTTTAGTCAAAATATCTGTTGTTTGTTCAGAATAATGAATTTTAACAACCTTTAATACACCTCTACTAATTTTTTCACGAATATAGTGTATATCTATCTCAATATGTTTTGTTCTTTCGTGAAAAACTGGATTATTAGCAATCTGAATAGCGGATTTGTTATCACAGAAAAGATTTACAGGAAGAAGATTATTAATATTTAAATCAGCTAGTATTTTCAGAACCCAAACAATTTCACAGGATACAGCAGCATAGCCATGTATTTTGATTCTGTAGAAGATCGCAAAACAGTGTTTTGTTTCTTACTTTTCCAATATATAATAGAATTCCCAAGAAATAAACAAAAACCTGTAACTGATCTACGAGATGAAATACACTTACCCCAGTCTGCATCTACATAAGCAGTAAGATTAAATATATCTGACCTTGTAAGACGGACTCCCTTTCCGGGAGATGATTTTAGATACCTGAGAATTCTAAGTGCAAGTTTTAAGTGAGACTGTTTAGGTGCATGCATAAACTGACTTAAACAATGCACAATAAAAGCTATATCAGGACGTGTTCCAAGTAAATAAATCAATCTTCCTATTAATTTTTGATAACCCAAATAATCAACCAAAGGAGGATCCTTAGAACTATTTGAATCAGAAATGACTAAATTAACATCCATTGGAGTACCAGAAGGTTTGCATCCCAAATAACCAAAATCATTTAACAGTTCCAAACAATATTTTCTTTAGGACATGCACACACCATCAATACAATCTAAAATTTCAATTCCTAAAAAGAATTTTAATTTTCCTAGATTTTTTATCAAGAACTTACTTTTCAAGTACTCTTTGAAAATGTTAATTTCATTCACACCATTCCCAGTGATAACAATATCATCAACGTAAACAAGAAGGATGAGAAACACAAAATTAACTTGTTTAGTAAATAAAGAATAATCACTAAACAAACCCATTTTCAATTAAACAGGAGGATAACTTTGCATACCACTGTCGGGGTGCTTGTTTTAAGCCATATAACGACTTAACAAGTTTACACACCTTTTTATCATTATCACTATAATAACCTTCAGGAAGAGCCATATGAACATCTTCAATCAGATCACCATACAGAAAAGCATTATTAACATCTAACTGAAATAAAGGCCATTTATGCTGAACAGCTAAGGCAATAATACATCTGACCGTAACCATTTTGACGACGGGAGAAAAAGTTTCTGCATGGTCAAGGCCTTCACGTTGACTATAACCCTTAGCCACTAATCTAGCTTTATACCTTTCAATCTCACCATTAGACTTATATTTGATTTTGTATACCCATTTACACCCTATTGCTTTTCTATTACTAGGCGAATCAGTGATAAACCAAGTCCCATTCCTATGTAAAGCCTCCATCTCCTCATTCATAGCATTTAACCAACTTTGATCACAACAGGCTTCTTTAAAAGATTTAGGCTCAACAGATTTGTTCAAATTTGAAATAAAACAAAGATTTTCAGAAGAAAAACATGAGTAGTTAACAACTCTTTCTATCCCATACTTAACCTTCCCTTCAATAACAAAATCATCAAACCTACGAGGAAAATTACTAGGTCTAGAAAATCTTCTAAGAGATTGAGTTTGGGTTTGAACACCCTCAGAATTACGACCAGTACCATCATTACTAGTATCAATAGTTAAAACAGCCTCACGAAGAGAACTGGCAACCGATCTAGGGCTGCCTAATGGTTGCCAACTGGTAACTCTATTGAGATGCTCTTCTTAAGAAGTATCAGGATTATCTTGAACATCAGAGCTGCCTAGTGACTGATTATAATCAGTCCTAGAGGGGCAACCTAGTTCTCTACGGTTGCTGTTGTCAAAATTAACTCTATCATTGGGCTCAAACACAGTAGGTCCAGTATTCTCATCATTGGGTCCCAACACATCAAGCTCATTAGAAGAACTAGTAATAGTGTCAAAGAAATTCAAACCATCAACATCATTATTAATCAGATCAGCTTTGTCATTACTCATCTTGAAGGGAAAAATGTTTTCATAAAATTTAATGTCCCTGGAAAAGATAATTTTCTTGGTTTCTAGACTATACAGTCTATAACCCTTTTTTGAATTTGCATATCCCAACATAACACATTTTTCAGATCTTGGCAAAAACTTATCAGACAAGTTGGGTATAAGCGCAAAACAGAGACAACCAAAGTTTTGCAAATGAGTAAGGACAAGCTGAAACCCATAAATTTGCTCGTAAGGACTCTTACCGTTTAAAAGAGATGTGGGAGTTCAATTTATCAAATAAGTGGCAGTTAAAATACTTTCACTCCACATGTTAAGGGGGACTCCTGCCTGAAACATGAGAGCCCGGGAAACATTTAGCAAGTGTCTATGCTTACGCTCAACCACCCCATTTTGTTGGGGTGTATAAACACAAGATGTTTGATGAACAATACCCTTGGACTCAAAAAACTCAGCTAATTTATGATTAGTGAATTCAGTTCCTTTGTCACTCCTAAACACTTTTATGACTTTTCCAAACTGAGTGAACAACAGATTACAAAAGTTTTCAATATGATCATAAACCTCATTTTTTCCTTTTAACAAATAAACCCACACAGCGCGGGTGAAATCATCCACAATGGTCAGGAAAAATTTATATCCCTCTCTACTTTGAGTATGATAAGGTCCCCATATGTCTAAGTGAACGAGTTCACCAAGACTTTCGGACCTATGAATGCTAGTAGTAAATTTCTCACGTGTTTGTTTTGCCTTATGGCATATTTCACATGGACCACTTCTTTCATTTCCTATTTTTAGTTTATCTTTTAAAACACAGAGAACTTGATCAGCAGGGTGACCGAGTCTACTATGCCATAACAGAGACGAGACAAAACAAGTCATACCACATTTATTAAAGGAGAAAGGAACACTATTGCTAAGATTTTGATCAAAGAAATATAGCCCTCCATCCTGATTACCAATCCCCACAGTGTTCTGCTGCAGATAGTCCTGAACATAACACTTTGTTTCATCAAATTTAATACACACTGTATTATCTCTGGTTAGCTTATGAACAGATAAAAGATTGACATTGAACTCAGGGACAACTAAGACATCGAATAGGGTTACATTTTTGGATAACCTCAAGTTTCCTATTTTGTCAATTTTAGCTTTAGTCCCGTTAGGGTGACTAACTCTAAGGTCCAACTCAGTGACATCAACAACATTTTCTAAATTTGAAGAGCTAGAGGTCATGTGCTGATTAGCTCCAGAATCTATTGTCCATCCATAGCAAGAATTAGGAAACATACCTGCCATATTGGCAGATGCCCCTTCGGTGGTGTTTTTGGAATTGATTAGGTTCAAAATCTTAGCTACATGTTCTTCAGAGAAAACGAAGGAGGGATTTGAAGTGGTAGGATCAGAAACAGAGGCACTTCCAGCTGAAGGTTTGAAAGTTTGACTTTGTGATTTAAAGTTTTGAAATTGTGGGTTGAAAGGTCGAGGCCGATTTTGAAAATCTTTTGGAAATTCTATCAATTTGAAACAGCGTTCAATGGTGTGACCAGTGTTGCCACAATGTTTACAAGTAAGACCAGTTGGATTTCTTCCAGGTTTTCTTTTATTTTCGAAAGACTTACTTAAGAAAGCAGAATTTTGCGTTTTAACGTGATTTTGAACAGAATTAACCCCCCTATGAGATTCCTCCCTAGATACTAAGGAAAAGGCGGTTTTTACAAACGGGAGGGGATCTCTGGTTAAAATATTGCTCCTAATAGGCTGATAAACATCATCAAGACCCATGAGGAATTGCATCAATTTAATAAGTTGACTGTGATGTAAAAAGTCATGTGATGCATTACAAGTGCAGGAGGGAAGTTTTATCAAAACGTCAAACTGTTTCCAATAAGAGTTGAGTTTATGATAGTATTCAGAAACAGACATATTATTCTGACTTAATGAGTTTATCTTTTGATAGAGATTAAAAGTCACGGACCCGTCAACCTCATCGTAAGTTTCCCTTAATTCCTCCCAAACTTGAGAGGACAATTTAGAAAAAACTTGCCCGAGAAATAAGTCTTCTGTCATAGAGCTTAAAATCCATGACAGGACCACAGAGTTATAGCGATCCCATTGTTTCTCAAGGATAGGATCATTATCAGGACGAATACAACTACCATCGATAAAACCAACTTTATTCTTAGTTTCTAGCGCTAAGACCATAGCACAAGACCACACACGATAATTTTCAGTCCCACATAGTTTGAAAGATAAAATGGATGCTCCACTAGTATCGCTAGGGTGCAGGTACAGTGGGTCTCCAAAATCTAATTTAGCGACCTTGGATTCCACTGGACCTGAAGGTCTAGCAACAACAAGAGGAGTTTCCATAAGAGAACAAACACACACAAAAACAAGGAACTGAACTGCTTAGAGGCAGGATTCCTAAAACACTTATAGTGCTAGGTCAAGCCAACAGAACAGACCTTATAGCAAGAAAAAAAACAATGGCACACAAGAAAAAGAGAAACAAGCTTACCACAGAGATCTTTAACAGAAGGTTAAAGAACAACAAACAGATAAACCAACCAGCAAACGAATATAATATTGCTTAGAACAACAACAAAAAATAAAAGGCTACTTATCAGAGAGGTGCTTCCAGAAGGTACCTGAACAAATGAACAAAGTTAGGGTAGCAGATATCAAACAGAAAGTTAAATCTAAGATAAGCCAGATCTTGACGATCAAGAAAATATCACGATGTATGCCATAACAGATAAAAGAAGAGAGAAGATCACGAATAAGGAGTCTAGATAGATCATTCAGATCTTAAAAAAAGGCTCACTATACTCGATCATATCATATATGAAAACATGCGGTGCATATATGTGCAAGAGTGTAATTGATGCAAGATCTGGAAATAGGACACAGATCAGAAAAGAAGAGAACGAAATATATGTTCATTCCAACAACGATCTGGAAAAAGGACTCAGATCGAGATACACAACATACAGATCCAAAGAGATTAAGCATAGATCTAAACAAGCAACATGCATTTCAAATCGATCTGGAAATATAGACATAGATCAAAACAAACATAGTATAGATCTACATGAAAATATAGTGCATTACAAATAGATCTGGAAAAGGGACGCGAATCAAAAAATAAGGAACAGCACAGATCTGGAGGTAAAAGGACACAGATCATTGAAAAAAATGCATAGATCTGGAAATGAAGGGACACAGATCGTTAAACCATATGCAAGAAACGAGATCTCGAGAGGGGACCAATAATCACTGGTACAAACCCAATCGATCGTGTCATTAAGCAAACAAGCAAAGAAAATGAACCGTCATAGCCGATATCATGAACGATTCTGATGAGAATGGTAAAATAGTACCAAAAATCAGGAATCAATTCAGTAATCTATCGAAACAGAACAAGGAAAGAAAAAGAAAAAAAACAACTCAGAAGCGAGATCGTTGCTCTGATACCATGTTCGATTTTATAGTTTTATTAAACTTGAACAATAACATGATTGTTTATTACGAATACAGTAAACATAAACGTAAAGCAAACAGATTATAATAACACACATATAGACTTCTAACAATATATACTCTAATGAATGAACAAGAAATACTAACTCGGTAATATATGATGAAGAAGATCTTAGACAGATTTTGAAGAAGAAAATCGAGAGAGAAATCTTGAGAATGAAAGACTTAGAAAATGTGAAAAATGAGTGATGAGAGCTAAGCAACCGGCTCCATCCCCTTTATATACGAATTGAGAAATGTCAAGAATAGTCGTTGTAGAATCCATACTTTTGCTCCGCTACTCCTTGAGATACTAGCAATGTGAGGCGCAGTCATTAAACTTATCATCCAGCAACCACTTTGACTATTGTACATATTCAGCCCATATTTGTCAGATACCTAACAAATAAAGGACATTCAAAGTTAAGTAAGTTAGTGAGTCAAGATTGGAAACTATATATGAACTTTTAACAAATGTTCATATGTGAACCCGTGTAATTCACATATGAACTATTTAATTGATTCACATATGAACATATATGATTTACATATAAACTAATTAACTGATTCACATAAGAATTTTATTGATATGACGGCTAGTGTTTGCAATTACACGAGATTGAATTTATAGAAGTAAAACAGGTTAAACTCCCAAGTGGGTCTGACCCAAAATCTTGAGATTTTTATCTATCTAATATTTAGCCCAACTGCCAATTAATCAGACCCCATAACTTAATACAGCCTACATACCCAACCCTATCCATGCCGACAACCCTCCTATCTTCATCTATGACAAAAAAAATCATACCCAAAAAGCCAAATTCCATAAAAACAAATAAAACCAAAATTTAAAACTCTAAATCAATAACCAAATCAAATTCTAAAATCAATAGCTAAATTGAAGTCAAAAATTAAAAACTAAAATCGAAATTAACACCCCAAATCGTTCCATTTCTAGGTGTTGAATCAAACCGAAACTACAATCGAAAGCCAAACCCAAAAAAGAAATAACACCAGAAAAGAGGAATGAGGGCTTCGTGAGATTCATGATTGCCAATTTCCAATGAGAGATTGATCCTTGTGCTTCGTCAGATGGATTCATGGTTTCCATACCGTGAATCTACTTCTATTCTGTTTTTATTTTACTTATCGCAGAGGGGATGAGGATTAGTGGTGGCTGATGGGAACGAGATGAGAAGTAGAGTGTCTCTACATCTAGTGAATAGAGTTGTTAGTGTTTATAGATCCACGTCTGGAGAGGGGGGGTAGAGAGGGTCGGATGATGGCGTGTTCACTGTGGTGATGGTGGTTGAGGTAGGAGGAACGAGAAGGGGCACCAATCATGGTGTGGAACTTTCTTATTTCTGTTACGTCTGTATTAAAACATACATATACATATACATATATATAGTTAATATAAAATATATTCTATATTTTTAAAAGGAAAAAGAATTTAAAAAGACAAAAATGTCCCTCATTAGTTAATGACTTTTTAATAGAAGGCAGACAGAGGGACCAAAAATGAAATAAAACCATAGTGACCAAAATTGCAATTAGTTTTAAATATGGACTAGACAGTCTAGACTTGATAACGAGTAGTAACCATAACGTCCAAAAATATAATTTACTCATTTTTATATTATCATCGATGTAAAAAGTACATAAGACTCGAAAAAAGATTCTTATTCGAATTACCATTATAAAACTTTATTTAAGTTTTAATCTAATAAGATGAAAATGATGTAATAAGAAAAAGAATACCAACACCTACTTTTCAAGATTTCTTTAATCTCTATTCATGCATATCTACCTCTATCTCTATCGTTATTTAGATTTTCCGGTATAATCATGCACATCCGATCAATTACTTGTTCAAACACACCATTAATATTTCAAATCTTAAGTCGAAGAATCTGATACATCATCGCAAAAAAAATCCACACTACATATTGAAAATTCAACAATTTAATTAATAGTTATAGTTTTGTTGTTGGTTTTGACTTTTTTTTTTTTTTTTTTGTAAATCGTAGATAAACCAGCGAGACCTTCAATTGTAAAAAAGTCTGCACGATCCACTTGCTTTGTGATGAACAGCTCAAAACAGTTTGAAAATGATTTAAATGATCACATCGATCGAAGAACGATTGCTTTTGATGATCCGGTCAGAATTCACTTCGATGATAAGTACTCAAATCCGACGAGCGATTGGCAGTAATTAACGTTGGTTAAGACGGTACTTGTTGACCCGCATTCGCTTCCGATAAGAGAAGCAGTTGACTTGTCAAGCTTCACGGACCATGGATAGTGATGGTTTTGACCACCTGATCCCACATGAGAAGACGACCGCTGCATCCTGACGGCTCTCGGAACATTCCGTCCTTCTATAGAAGGTCGCCGCCTAGCGACACTCGAAGACTGCCTCTCATAAACCGAACCATAATCGGCTGGCCGCTGCTTTGGTGCGCTGTGGGATCGTGCTTTTGCCTTTGATGATTCAGTGTTCGCCATATAACTTGGGAACTCATATAGTGATTCAGCATAATCAGATTTTCTGGTGGGGATACTTTGGGCGATCCCGAATGAGAAGTCTTCAAAATGGCGGCCGAAAGCCCTGGGACTTGGTTCCGATGGTGCCGGCGAAGATCGTTCTTTGGAGTAGCTTTTTCTAGTACTTCTGGTGTCCATTTCTACAATCTTGATGTGTTCTTCTGATACGTCATGAGTTCGGATACCGTCATAAAATTCCGAGTCCGGGTAATAAGAATTCACTCCATCGTTACTGCGCCTTCGTCGGGCACAAGCCCTTGTCTGAACCGTGACTAACGCCTGCATACACCGCAGAGTCGCAACAGCCCTTTTCCGCACCAAGTGACCCCTTACCAGTGCTTGCAGCTTAACTAGTCCTTTCAAAGCAGACAACGCCTTTCTTGCCAAGTAAGATCGAAAAACCGATTGAATCTTTGTGGCGGCAGCGTGATCGATGACGGCGGCTGCTGCTGCTGCTGCTGCAGCATTCGCAGTGGATGTAGCGGCAATCATCACCTCCACAGCATGCTTCTTCTGCTCGTTATTCTCTGGTTCATGCACCGATGAGAGGGGTACAGTGGAGATTACGTCTTTGGAGTTGGTGGTGGTGGTGGTGGTGGTGGTGGTGGTGGTGGGAGGAGTAACAGATGACCGTCGGAAGCTCCACCTACGCTTCTCCTTGGGGGTTCCCGGCGGGAGGGAAGAAGTGGATGGTGTTAGGTTTTCATGGACGGCGTATTTGTCCTTTTTTCTGGCCAACAAATTCTTGATCCATTTGCTCGTCTTCCCCATTTCTTTGCGACTATCTTCAGAACTCAGCCATTGGATGGGATGACAAAAACCCAATAATATGTAGTAGATGTAAATATGTGTGTCTAATTGATTACCAACAAGACATTATGAATCTCTATTATTTTAAATTCCCAATTGGAGTTTTGTATACGGTTCATGCAATTAATATTTTGTCTTTTTTTACAAAGATTTGATTGTGATTTTATCCCTTTTAAGAATTGATGGTGAACATGTCGTTTATATATATTTTCCCTTCCATGAAATAAATACAACTATATATATATATATATATATATATATATATGTTCGTTCAAGGAAGAACTGATTAGTTTGTGCTAACTGTGAGATCCAATCTCAAGCACAAATCAATGGATAAATTAGGAAATTAATAATTATGATAGTTTGAGTTAAAATTATAATTAGAGGACATTTTAGGTATTTTTTAAAAATTCTTCTCTCCTCTCGCATCTCTCCGGCCTTCGGTGAACATTAATCTGGCAGGTACCAAGTAATCACAAAGATACACAATGTGATACCCCTTGTGATATATTGTGATACCAACTATGATATCAACTCAAACCTTAAAAAGAAAGATATACAATGTGATACTCATTGTAATACACAATGTGATACCCATTGTAATACACAATGTGATACCGGAGATTGGAGGTCGGAGAGATGAGAGAGGAGTTTTTTAAAAATACCTAATATGCCATCTAATTATAATTTTAACTCAAACTACCATAATTATTAATTTTTTAATTTATCCGTTGATTTGTGGTTGAGATTGGACCTCACAGTTACCACAAACTAATCAGTTCTCATTTGATTATGCCCCTATATATATAAATATATATATATATATATGTATGGTTGGGTTTACGTGAGACCAATGGTTTTTCGTGAGACCCATAAGACCAATTTATGTTCATTGATCAACTTTATAAGTTAATAATCTAATGGTCTAAAGTTGCACGGTGGCGATTTTGTGATTATTGAGAAGTCTCGTGGCGTTTATAAAAGTTCAGATTGTCATATTGTAGATCTAATCCAAGGGTTGAGAATTGGTCTTATGGGTCTCAAGAAAAATCCTTGGTCTCACATGATCCCAAGTATATATAGGCCTGGGATCATGTGAGACCAAGGGTTTTTTGTGAAACCCGTAAGACCAATTCTCAACCCTTGGATTAAATCTACAATCTAAACATTCATAATTACAAAATTACCACGAAACTTCTCAATCTGAGTTGCCAAATTTAGGTTCAATACTTTTGTTGATAAAATTACCCCAATATTTGATATAATTACAAAACAATAACATTGATTATGCACCACAAAATTATGCCAATTAAATGCGAATTAATTTTGAGAGGGAAGGAGTAACAAATATCTTGAATAGAAGGTGTTTTAATTAATATGTAAATGGGCATCTTTGCCAGCCTGAAGATTCAGATGATTGGAGGGATATTACTCTGGAAGACATTATCATGTTCATGTGTTCCACTGACCCCAGATCATACATGCTAACATGCGCCTCGCTTATTCAATTTTCCATGTTTTAATTAATAAGCATTGGCCCCATTCTCTGTCACTATTTGCATGGAGGGTACTCACCTATTTATTACCAAAGATTGAAGTTAAGTTTTGGTGTCAAATCTAAAACCCTAATACATGCATATTGTTGTTAATAATACAAATGTAATAATTATTACATCTTTAATTAATTAATTTGTAATGTATACATTCATCATAACAGAATTACAAACTAAATTGAAGAGAAATTCGAAAGCAAACCCAAATATTGAGTCGATACCCGTGTTGAACACGGTTTCCTTAAAAATCGATCCGCCCCCTACCTGTACGTCAGTTTCTCAGGATACAATGACTCTAAAATAGAATTGAGTTTTGTCGGACTTTACACTTATGACTAAACTTGAGGACCTCTTTCCTTCTTTTCATGTCTCGTTTTCTCATGTGTATTAACCTTTCATTGTACTTCCTTTTCTTCTACTTATAGAACCCAAGGTTAGAGTTATTTATATATACAACATCTTTATAGCCTAATGAGAGGTCAAAGGCCATCATTATGGAACATAATTTCATTGAATGTAACATAACGATGTGGAAGGTCAAAGAGCTTTTCAATTCCTTTCCATTCAATTTGAATTAATATGTATATATTAACTTTCCAACACTCCTCCACACGAATGGAAATTATAATAGACATCTCAAGAATCATGGTAGTCAAGTTTAATGTCTGAATCCTGCAAAAGAGAGATAGGCGTTAGCCTTTGAACCTTCCCTTGTGAAGTATATCTACGTCTTTGAACCGTTCTATCTTTTGTTTAAACATTAACACATTTCACACAAGATTCTTCCTTAGCTCACATAGTAAACTATTCATTGTTGTGTTCGTTATGGTCATTCACAAGATACACAAAATAAAACAATTTGTACTCATGAGTTTTCCTTATGTATCTCGTAACTCAAATTATTCAAATATCTACTAAATTTGTATAGCATAAGCTGATTCTAATAAAACTTCTTTGTTCTCTTAACATCCTCGTTGAGTAATGTCTTCTCTATCAAAGAAAGAGATGGTGGCTATAATCATAGTCACCACACAATGCGTTTACCATTTACCTTGCACTAGTCAATATGATAAATGATACATACATGTATCAATAGGTTCACAATGACATTGACCAAATGTAATTGTCAATGCACCACACATGAGGATCCTTGCTAATGAATTCCTAACGCATATGCTTACATCAACTTATAAAAAAACAACCACATGTATCCAGTTTCAAGTTTCCTAGTTGTCTACTTCATTTTCCATACTTCAGCCCTCCTCTTCATTGATATAAGTCTATAATCAACATAGATTTATATTATGACTGATATTTAAATCCACACTCCATCATGACTTGATTAAATTTTTGATGCCCTTGTATTAGGAATTGATTTAAGTCATACACTTGATAATACAACTTTTCAACCTTTTGCTCGTTTTCTTGGCACTTTAATTTTCATCATTAATCTTTAAAGGTCGTTTGGTGAGTTTGATCCAAATTTAACATCTTTGATCCATGTTCATATGAAAGGAATCACTAGCATTACTATGGTTGCATAGACAACGAAAACATAGTCAACCATCTTCATATCGATTCTCATTTCCTTTGACAAGACACCCCCACATTCAAGGTATTTAAACTTCTATTATGTGTTGATTTTCTTTCTTGTGGCGTACTTTTAGAAGTTAGAAGCCGATAACATGACCTATTTCTCATTTCTTGGCATCACGACACTTGATATATGACTATTGACTGAGATATGTATGGATTGTTACTTTATGAATGAACATATTCACCACCACTTCAATCATATAGGAAACTAATAGCATTGTCATTTGATTTGACTCATAACCAATATTAATAACTCAATTTCAATGTTAAATTCACTATTGAAATTAAATTTAAAAAAAATCAAATTTGGTTTCATTGAGATACAACATTATAACAAAACTCATTTCAAAAATAAATAAAGTATTTTTATTTACTACAAAACCAAAATTCCATCAACCACAAATGAAAAGGAGTTTTTTCCTAGACATTTCACTTTGTAACATCGGCTCTTGTTCTCGAGCATCAATTTGCACACCCCATTCGGGTGAGACCATTTGCCAAACAACAATTTATCCTAACATTTAAAGCTACTCCCCTGATGTGGAGTCCTTACCGCATACATCTTCAGCCAAATTGTTGTGAATACTAAATATTTGAGAACAATATCATTGTATCATGTGTAAATCATAGTTCCACTTTTCCTACTTCTGTCACCCTTAAGCAACGACCATCAATGAGTACCAGATTTTTCATTCTGATCCACTTACATGACATTGGTTCCTGAAGCCAAGTATCATCCACCGGTGGATGATACTCTCATTTCATGAGTTTAAGATAGACGTTATCTATTTTATTCTATAGCATGCATTTATTTAGGATGTTTTCTTTCCGTTCTTGTTTCCCACAAAAGAAAACCATGTACACTTGTATTTAGAAGTTTTCTACTATTATAAGTATCTGGTCACTTCAAATATGCACAAAACTTCGCAAATATAAACAAAATTCTGTTTTTTTTTTATAAACGAAATTATACACTTGTAAGTTCGGTACATACAGGGGCAGAACACGACTAATGTAATCCGAGGAGGGTAAAATATAAGAGCATCTTTAACAGATTCTTCAAAATGGAGAAACTAAATATTTTATGCATATTTTTGCTCTAAGTGCTTCTTCAAAATGGAGAAAATTTGCAAATTTCTCCAAATTTGGAGAAGTTCCTAAAAATGATAAAAATGAAAGATATTTTTTTTACTATATTCACACCGATAGGAATCCTTCATGTTAGAAAATAATATTTTATTACATATCCAAATTATTTAATATTATAATTAATTTTTTAATCTTCAAAATAAAAAAATCTGTTGGAGATGAATGTAACTTTTTTAGAAGAGTTTTGAGTTTTAATCCTCGATTTTGGAGAAATTTGGAGATTGTAGAGATGCTATAATATCGCAAAAATTCATAAATCCAAATGATACGTTTTTGGACTATTAAATTGCAGAAAAAGATTAATTAATGTCAGATTAAAACCTGGAACATTTAAATATTAACCTAAAAATAGTAATTCCAATTTAAACATTATTTTTTTTTATTATTTAAAAACAAATATTTACAACTAATTAATGAACTTGATTTATATTATGAATTTTTATAAAAGTTGGAATGTTTTTATATGAACATGATTTAGATTATGAATGTTTGCAACTGTGGGTGGTGGTGGGTAGCAGTGGTGGCTGGTTGATGGTGGTGGGCGGTGGTGGGAGTGGTAGGTGGTTGTTGGGTGCGGATGGTGGTATGAATGCTTCTTAATTGAGGGAGATGAAGGTGGGAAGAAGAATAAACGTAAAAAGACCAAAATGCCCTTCATGTGAGAATTCTAAAACATGTGAGATTCATCTTAAGCCATTATTTTAAGATAACTAATGTTATTAATTAATGAGATAATTATCGTTATTTATTAAATAAAGATTATGTAATCTTTATGAAATTTCATACTTATTTCTTTCTCTATCTCCTACCCCATATTAACAAATATACCGTGCATACAAGGTGAATAAATTGTAAATAACCTCAAAAAAATTTCTACTATGATGTTCACAAGTGGTATGTTTAGATTTAGTTTGTGTTCACACTATATTTACAAGCTATACTAGATCTGTAGAATTAGAATATGTTCACAATATGTTTAAAAACTATATTTATATATCTAAGAAAGTTTTCACAACATGTTCACCTTAAGTTTATATTTAATTTTGTGTGTACATATATGTTATGGAGAGAGGAGAGATGGGAGAAAAATAGGAGAGTGAGAAGATAGAAAAGAGAGATAGAGAGAGTTTTTAATTTTATTGTACTTTTTAACTAATTTTTTGTGGTATAAATTGCATCTTACGGATCTCATCAATTAACAAGTTTGTAAAGAAAGGCCTCCATGTGTGTGTGTGTGTGTGTGTGTATATATATATATATATATAGAGAGAGAGAGAGAGAGAGAGTAGGGGCGAAACACTAGCTTTCCAACCTTAGGGACCGAACCTGATATATCATAAATTTGAAAAACACAAAAAGTACACTATCTAAAGTTAAAACGTAGTAAACTCTAAAACTAGACGTCAAATATGAAAATGTCAAACATCGCTAATCAAGTGCCTCCAACATTTCAAGAAAATTTCCCTGTTAATGGAATCTAACTTTTCGTTGTGGCCTCTAAATGCAACTGCTTGAAAGGCTCATTGGCTCAAGTAATAGCATTTTAAACCCAATTAAAGTATCAAACAATTTCAAACAAATTTGAACCTAATCATTAGTGAAACAATTTCAAACAATAGCATCTTAAAACTTGAATAAAAATATAGAATGAACCCCCCCCCCCCATTTAGGGGTTGTAATCGGAGGTCGAGACTCAACTCAATCGAGAGTGGTCAACACGGGGAGGGATGATAGATCAACAGATCTGTAATTTCAACAATGGAGATTGGAAATTGTAATTTTGTTCATAAGTTGCTCGCATAAGTCTGTCGGCCGATATGGTTANCCCAATTAAAGTATCAAACAATTTCAAACAAATTTGAACCTAATCATTAGTGAAACAATTTCAAACAATAGCATCTTAAAACTTGAATAAAAATACCCCCCCTCTGTCACCCTGTGATTTAGGGGTTGTAATCGGAGGTCGAGACTCAACTCACTCGAGAGTGGTTAACGCGGGGAGGGAGGATAGATCAACAGATCTGTAATTTCAACAATGGAGATTGGAAATTGTAATTTTGTTCATAAGTTGCTCGCATAAGTCTGTCGGCCGATATGGTTATGTGAGCATGTGGCGATGAAGAATCAACAACTTTAGACTTTAGTGGACTATGGACTGTCGCTTTAGGGATTAAAAAAATTAGGCTGGATTAAAAGATTGGTAGACTCCAGTGGAGAAGAGGTCAGATTAAAAAAAGTGGAATCAACAACTAAAAGCCCTATATATATATACTTATTGAACCAAAAAGCCGGGGGACCATAGCCCCTAAAGGCCTATATGGCCTTCAGAGAGAGAGAGAGGGAGGGAGGGAGGGAGAGAGGGAGAGAGAATCATGTAAGAAGCAAACTTATTTATGAGAATGCAAGAAGAAATATAAGTCACATACTTTATTTAATAAATGAATAAGATTAAACATTATTAAATTAAATTAAAAAAGATAACATTATTAAAATCATGGTCATATCCCTAATAATTCTAGATTGGGTATGTTTTCTAACCCGATTTCTAATAATCTTTAATAAACCAATTCCTTTACAAAAGATGAATTTATAACAGCTTAATTATAAGTTCTTATCACATATGATAATTTCTTCAATGATCGTGTCTATCATATGTGGTTAGATATTTTAGTTGATCATATGTGATTATGTATATTTACATTTATAGATTTTTTTTTTTTTTGTGATGTAAATATTATCACATGTGATCATGTATATTTACATTTATAGTTTTTTTGTGATGTCACATGTGATAATATTTCACTTATATTCATATATATATATATATATATATATATATTATCATATGTGATATGTATAAAGATTCACATAATGGATCATATGTTAAATGAAGTTAATCACATGTCAAAATGTGCATCGGAGAAATAGAGAAGAAATGGCAAAAAAAAATTGATTGTGGATATCACATGTGATATCTGATAAAAATTGTGAATTTTTTTATTAAAAGTAAATTTAGAAATCTTTTTCATAAAACTTGATAAAGATTTATAGATTAACTAAAATTAAAAAATAAATGAATGTAAAAGATATAATAAGATTTGTAAGTACATATATTCAATTCTAAAAGTTAATTATCCTAATTTCTAAAAAAAATATTTTTTATTTATAATATTTTTTAATTAATATATAATATAGTTTATATTGTTTCTCGTTTTTTCTTACAAATTAACTGTCCTCTCGCTTGAAACCAGACAATATAAGTGATACATTCATATATTAGAGGAGTGTATGTGAGTGCGTTGAGGGTCAATTTCTGGACACTATTTTTGGGCTATTTGTGTGGAAAAAAAATTCATTTCCATTTCCCAAGTCCCAATCAATTCAACCGACCCGGGGGATTTATTTAAATTAAGATTGTTTTTTAGTAAACAATTTTAGGTTTTATGGTTTACTTAGAACTACAAACATTGTCCAAAAAATTATAAGTACGATAATTATTACATTGATTGAATTTTGCTTTGAAAATGATCGTTCAATTCAACTCTTTTGAAGAAGTTCTCGTTAGTTAAAGATATTTTTGTTTTATTACCCAACCCCTGATAAACCCTTTTAGAGGAAACTCAAAAATTACGGTAGGTATAAAACGTGGATAAACTTGCTATCGTGTAAGAGATAATTTTCCCTGACAACTCGAAGATAATCTCAAATGCCAGTCACGATTTTGATAGATAGAAATCGTCTTCTTTTTAACATAAGAGAATTGTAATTGTTTCTATATTAATTAATTTCGAGAATATCTCTCCATTTTATGGAAAAAAATTTTGGATTAATTAAGGGATGGTTAACAGCACAATAGTTACAAACTGCTTACATGGGATGTGATGGCCTCAGATTCAAAATCTCTGACTTTTTATGGTTAGAATTAGAAGTTACGACTCTTTAGAGTCATAAGCTCTCTTTCAAAATCATTTTAGAATTAGAAGCTTTTGAACAAGACTCATTCTACTTAAAACATTCAGAAGCTCAATTTTCCAACTACTCACTTTCATAAAATCTATGAAGGTTTTAAGACCACTAACAGAGGCAAGGCCCCGTTGACCCCCACCATATGATGTCATCCAGTGTTTCCGGATTCTAGTTAGCTTATACGAGTTTACACTCCACCCACCTCCTATATAACTAGACTAACAACCTCATATTCTCTTATGAATCTGAATACATAAAATGAATCAATGATTTTCACTAAAATTACAGCAACCCATCCCTCGTCAACCTTGGATTTGTTTCCATAACCCTTCTCAAACACCACCGCCCTCACTAGTAGGGGTGCTCATGGGTTGAGTTGATTGGGTAAAAGACATTGAACAACTCAAACAAATGCTTGCAGTTTGAAAATTTTCAACCCCGACCAACCCAAATTGTATGGGTTGGTTGGGTCAGTTGAGTTGATCGGCTTGATACTTTGATACATCAAAATATTCTACTAACCTTAAATATGTTACTTTCTCTAGTCTACTCATACTTTCTTTTTCACTAACCATTTGGTACAACTTATTTGAACTTCTGAAATCTTAAATATATCACATTCAATTAATTTTCTTAATTTGCATATATATGTGCATAGTTACTGAACATATATGCAAAGGAGTTATACAGAGATGGATAATAGATTGAAAATATATGTATATGAAGAGGTGATGTGACGGTGTAATTGTTTAATGTATATAATAATAGAGACTCAACAATCATATTAAATCCAAAAAGTAAAAGGATATCTATTCATCGAGTTTGGTTCAAATAAAAATAGCCCAAGATCAACCCAATACCTACGGTTTAAGACTTTACAACTCCATTGGACATTAAGTTGTTTGAGGTTGAGTTATTTCGCATTGAGTTGGGTTAGGTTAATCCGATTGGTTAGATTTTTTAGTACCCCTACCCACTAGCGGCAAAGAACTTGGTAAAAAGGACCAAAACCATATAAAATACATATTATAGAGACTTCCTTACAATAATTTCTTTTGTAGGGACCGAATCCAAAAACTCAACAAACCACAGGTCCAGAAAAGACATTCATTCTTTTAATTATAAGGTAAATTACAAATTTCATCCCTATGGTTATATGAAAGTTATGGATCAGGTCCCCAAATAAAATAATTACATGTATAGCCACTGTGGTTTCAGTTTTGTTATGGATTAGGTCCCTGCCTTTAACTTCGTTCACTTTACTTTTGTTAAATCAGGGACATTTTTGTCTTTGTACCCATTAATTCCATTTTCTTTTAAAAAATAAAAAGTATATAGCTTTTATTATATAATATGATATATATATACACACACACACGCAGACGTATGAACAAAAACACGTAGCACCTTATAGATCTTCGTCGGCAGCCTCCAGTCTCCTCCATTCTCTCTTATCTCCGGTCAAACCCCATAAATATTATCTTTTAGTTTGATTCTACCGGAGATCCCTGACCCCGTCTCCGGTTTGAGTAACATCTCCCGTCCCCAGTTTGAGTCTACCAGGGATTCATGGCCCCAGCCCCAGCCCCGGAACCCGTTTTAGCAAGGAATCCTCGTCCCCGTTCGGGTCGGGTGAACCGGTGGGGCAAATCACCATCCCTAACGAGTCCCCCATCCCTCCAAACCTTGATTTGATGCAAATCCATCGAGAAAGGTAAGAAGATTGCCTCTAGTCCCCCAAACTGATTTTGATGCAAATCCACCAAATTGACACATGTTACTTAGTGTTGCACCATTATAGGACATGTTATAGATAAGTTTGTTGTATATATATATATATATATATATATATATATATATATAGACTTGGGATCATGTGAGACCAATGGTTTTTCATGAGACCCGTAAGACCAATTCTCAACCCTTGGATTAGATTTACAATCGTCAGATCTGAATATTTATAAATGCCACAAAACTTCTCACTAATTACGAAATTGCCACCTTGCAACTTTGCAACCATTAGATCATTAATTCATAAATTTGATCAATGAACATAAATTGGTCTTACGGGTCTCACGAAAAACCCTTGGTCTCACGTGAACCCAACCCTATATATATATATATATATATATATGTGTGTGTGTGTGTGTGGATCGTTGTCTTTCTTCATCATCATATATGCAAAACCCATTCATATGACTTTGTGTGTTCAACTTGTTCCTAGTATAGTTTCAAGTTTAAGACTAATTACATCCCATGAGTTATGCTTTAATTATGATAACAACAAGAACAAAAGTTTAAGACTAATGAATACCTTCTTAGGGATACACAACAAAAATAGAAGTTGAAGACGAAGAAAATAAAAAAAAACAGTATTGTGGCCGTTGATGAACAATAAAAACAAAAAACAAAAATTTTGGCAATCAATGTAACTGGTTTCGATTTCTCGATGAGTTAATGAACCAATTTCAATTTATCGATGAATTTGGTTTTGATATCCTGATGACCCGATGAACTCGGTTTCAATTTATCGATGAATCTGGTGTCGATTTCCTAATAGTTTGATGAACCCGGTTTCAATTTATCGATGAATCTGGTTTCAATTTCCCGACGACCCAATGAACCCGGTTCCAATTTATCGATGAATCTGGTTTCGATTTTCGGATGACTTAATGAACCTAGTTTCAGTTTATCAATGACCCTGGTTTCGATTTATCGATAAATCTGGCTACAATTTCCCCATGACTCGATAAACCCAGTTTCAATTTATCGATGATTTCTCGATGAGTTCACTGAAAAGCTTCAATAGCACTCAGGATTGATTTGAGTTCGATCTTAGTTCATCATTGATTTTCATTTGGAACTGTTATAATATGCTCATAAGGATTTTGATCAGGAGGACATAAGGGTATATAGTAAGATCAAATTTAATGGTCCCTATAAGAAAATGGAAACGGCTCTGGGTATAAGTCGTCTACAAAAGATGGCTTGAAGGTGCGTTGTCAGAGTTGGAAAGAAAGTAACAGGTGGTGGTTAGTGAAGGTGGTGCCTACCGGGGCTTTTTTGGGGAACGACGAACTAGTCAAACATATGACATGTACATTATTTTTAATGTTTTTAAAGGAAAAAAAGTAAAATGACCATGTTACCCTTAATTTAACATGGCAAAGGTTAGTGGAGTTAGAACAGAGGAACCCATTCCGTAATTAAACTGACACCATGATGACTATACATGTAATTATTTTGTTTGAGGGACCCAATCCAAAATTTTAGATAACCATAGGGACGAAATTTGTAATTTAGTCTAAATTATATGATAATAGGTTAGAGAGGGTGAAAGGAATCGCCAGTCTTGCAACAGCCCAAGACGCGGAGATTTCGAGGTGGCTTAGGCTGGACTCAACTGGACCGCCCCAACCTCTTCCTTTCCACCCACAATTAATACTTTTCATTTATTTTATCATTTTAATCAAAATTATTATATTTTTTACCAAATATTTTCATCTCCATATAGCAAAATCCATATATATAAATATAAGACAAACATGTAAAAAAAAGTTACGGTGAGAAATGTAAGAAAAGATCTGAATTGAATTTAAATCTCATATTTATATATGAGTTACGTTTTAGAAAAGAACTGATCTGAGAGATCTTGATGCACTTTATTAGCATCGATATTTAATTAAAACTAGAAGGATATCTGTGCAATGCATCAAGACACATCTTGATTTCAATATTTTATTTTATTTCTTTTTTATCTCGATATAATACGATTTTATGTGGTTTTGAATGAAAACTGGAACGTTTGAACAACGATTTTTACTGAATTGTTTGGAGTTGATTAAAACTCATAATCGGATCTTTGAATCTAAAGAAAATACACCTATTTTGTGAATGAAATTCATGTGATACAATGTCTATGGAATTGTTAGCTTTCCGATTAATTGTGAGATGCAAATAAGTAACAATAACAATGATCGATCTTAGACAATCAAAATTGACATTTTTGTTCATTAATGTATCCTTCAACTGTATCGAGAACAATTGAAAAAATCGATCACTCCAAATGCAAAAATTACTACGATCCACAGGGAAAACTCAATTAAATAAAGATTGTCAAAGGATGTACATGATTCTGATTTGATTTCTTTCCACAAAGATCCAATCAATTCAACCCCCAAAAAAAGAAGAAAAAAAACCCTAACAGATCTTCAAACCTTAAACAGACGACGAAAAACCTAATGATTTAGTTGATGATTCGGAATATGAGGCGGCAATCTGGCCGCGGAAGGAGCTGTCGGTGCCGGTGAAGAAGGACAACATGGAGAAGATCCGGGAGAAGGGCCAGCGGAGGCCATCATGGCTACCAAACAACCTTCGCTCCAGGATCGTCTGATCGGGTAGGAGACTTTAGGAAGAGGAGCGTGAGTGCAATGGTTTTCATCGGATCTATGAAGAGCACAGTTGCAGTTGCGATGATAAGGCCTCCTCTGAATACCGATGTCGTCGCTGGAAATGCATCCTCCAAAGACGTTTCCAAATATTCCATCTCCGGCAGCACCAGACGCCATGGTTGAACTTGAACTCCGTCTATTTGTAGATCTAGAAAGAGAAAGTTAAATGGAGGTGGCGCAAGCGTAGGGTATATATACCCAAAGAGAGAGACTACGTGTTGACTAGGGAGAGTCAGTGTTCTTTACGTGCAATAACTCGAAGCTAAATTCATTTTACTTTTATTTTATTTATGTTTTATTTGACGGCCAAGATTTTTTTTTATTTTTCTTATGCCTCCTCTTTTTTAAAAACGAATTTTAATAATTAAAATTTTAAATAAAACATACCTGAAAATATATTATTACGTGTTTTGACTTGATGATATAATGAAAATGAATCATGTATTTCAGGGATGGACTCAAAAATTTTTTTAAATGGTGATATCTTTTAACTATAAGAGAAAAAAGTGGTACTGTTTGATTATAAGAAACAAATATACAAAAAAATTTCCAATCGATGACACTATTTGACTAAGAAAATGACACTAACAAGATTCAAACTCGAGTCTAGGGTATAATAAAAGTCTTGCAAACCAACTCTACCAAATAAAACTTGTTCTCATTGTAGTTTCAAAATACATATGGTGACACACAAACAGATTAATACGGTTGCACCTTTCACAAACATAAATTTTTTTATCCTTCGACGGAGGAATAATATGGTGGCACGTGCCACCATAACCACCATGGTAGGTCCGTCCATGATGTGTTTTTAGACTAAAATCAAACGTAATATAGATATTATTATATAAACTAATTAACGGATTCACATATGAACATATATTTTATTTGTGAATCACATAAGTTCATATATGAACCCGTTTGTTGCATATTTATGAAAGTTACGAATCTACCCCTCTGTTTTCCGTATACCCATGCAAGAAATAATTTGTCGCTGATTTGCGACGGATTTCTTCCGTAGATGATAACCATCGCTGATACTCTGTTTTCTAATAGTGTTGACAACCAATAACATTATTATTTTTAAACAACCATCATGTTTATTTCATTATTTTCATGTTAAAAAGAAAAGTGAAATTGGACTTTTTTTATTTAGGTTTTTTTTAATTAATCATAATATTTATTAATGTAAACTTCATTATCATTGGAAGCTTTAATTTAATAAACTAAATGATTTATTTTCTATTTAAATTTAATATAAAAACGAATAAAATAATATAAAAGACCAATAAGTGAAAGTTTGTTGTAGCTTTTATTTTATGAATTTGGGAAAAGTACATTTTGGGTTGTCATTTTGTTTGGAAAATGTAATGCATTCAAACCTTGAGATTTTGGCAAGTTGCCTACTCACATTGTTCTTGTTTAAAGTTTGGTCCAATATGTGGATAAAACAACTAATGCCCTTTTGTCTTTCTTTTTCATAGTTTTATCATATGGTTATAAAGAAAGAAACAAAAAAGTTTAAAGGAGAGCTCGACACATCTCCTTGTTGTCCACGTTCAGTATGAATGACGAAGATGAATTTCACCAACTGTTCATGATTATGATACAACATTCATGATGAATAGTACAACATTAATATGAATAATGTACAGTCATGATTCATGTTAAATTGATTCATTAATCATGATGAATAGTCTATTGGATGCAGAGGACATGTGTCACGCTCTCATTTGTCATTTGTTTCACAACTAAAACTCGATTTCATTTGAAATCGCCCATATATATAGTATATGTTTTAATCATGTTCACTAAAAGTGAAAGGGTTTTAGAGAAAGTTTTGGAAGTGTATCTAAATGTGACATTTAGAAAAGAAACTATATGACAAAAGCGATTATGATTTAGAACTTTGAATTTTGGTGGTGGTTTTCAATGGACAGACGGGGCAACTAAAGAATCTTGATTATGTTGATCTCCACTTTAATCCAAGACTTATGCTCGCTTGTTCCAGCACTTGAAGGTCAGCTGACATTGAAGCTACAATTATCAATAAACAATATGGTAACTTGCAGTTAAACAACTGATAAATCATTTTTTGTTATGATCTCTGAGACCCCTTTATCTTGTAGTGGTTGTTAATAATTTTTCAACCTCAGTTTAAAATTGATGCTAAAAATAAACTGTTAGTACACAATACAAGTGGATATATATACATATGGTGAGGTTCAAATGAGAAGACGGTAAATTTAAGATAATGTGAAAAACATTCTAACCACATAATCTATTGAAAAATAACATAAATAAAAAATGAAAAATGATTTTAGAAAATTAAAACAATTATCATTTTAAATTTTGGTCAGTTGTTTTGTTAAGGGTATAATTGTAGCAAAACCGCTATTTGAATCCTTTAAAAATCTAATTGTTTCTTTCAGATTTATCTATCTTTTAATTTCAATTTGATTCATAAATTTTAATCACGTTCTATATGATTTTTCACTATTTTTTAGGTACACTTTTGATAATAATAAAAAATCACAATTTTCATCAAATATCACATATGATATACACAATCAATCAATTATCTTTTTCTCCGTCTTTTATGTTTATTTTTTGAGTCCACATTTTGAATCACATGTGATTAGTTACGTTTAATATATGATTTGTTGCATATCATATATAATCCACTCCGTGAATTTTTGTACATAACAATGTAATAATATGCATATGAGTATAAGTTACATGTAATAATATGCGTCTGAGTATAAAGTGATGTATTATCACATGCGATAATATTTGCATCACAATAATATCTATAAATGTAAATCTAGATAATCACACATGATTAATACAAATATCTACAATCATCACATATTAATTTGCTTTTCACATAATACTTCATATATATATATATATATATAGTATATATATATATATATATATATATATATATTGTTTTCTAGTCGAATAAAGAAAATACACGTTTCATATTAGTTATTAGTAATATCAAATTAGCATAGAATGTGTGATTGTTACCCAACATGTAATTTTGTGCAATCTAAATTAAATTTAATAATTATTTTTTTAATAATTTCTATTACAAGTTAGAAATGGTAGTATTTAAAAATATATTTATTAATTTTTCAATCATTTTAATACCTATATATATATATATACATATAAGAATTGTTTGTCAGCTAATTAAGGGTATGGGGTTGGTGCCTGATTGGTTTGAGTTTGACTTCATAGGTCGAAAGTGCCAGGAGGTCTCAGGTTCAAATCGAAGAAGGAATAAAAATGTAGGTTCAAATGCTGTTAGGATCAAGCGCTTACCCACTACACCAAAAGCAATTGCCTTGGTGAAGACGCAACCTTATTTCCCTTATAGCGTAGCAGCCAGCGCCACGTTTCGATTTAGGAAGATGCTGGAACCGTGACCAACAAATGCGGTGACTCTGGACTACATGCAAAGCAGATGTTCGTTCTAAGATTAATTGGCTCGTATAGCGGGTTGAATATCCAGGTTAATAAAAAAAAAAGGTACGGGGTTGGATAAATTGGAGTGAGAAATTAGCGTTTTGTCAATAAAACATGTTTAAATACGTTTAATAATTTATTTAACAAAATGAAGAAAATTAACCTATAAAAATTAAATTAATTTGACTTTTAAAACATGATTGAATGGAAATGCACGTTATTCATGCTACTTTTAAAAAACTGGGTATTTTCGGTGAGACTTGAAATTGGAATGCTTTAATACACTACTAGAAAATCAGGTATCAGCGACGAATATCAGCGAGAGAATTTTTCCCTCGCAGATCAGCGAGGGATCAGCGAGGGAAATGAAAAAAATCTCATTCCCTCGCTGATCTGCGAGGGAAAAGTTCCCTCGCTGATCCCTCGCAGATCTGCGAGGGATCAGCGAGGGAACTTCCAAAAAAACATTTCCCTCAGCGAGGGATCAGCGAGGGAAATTCCAGAAAAACAATTCCCTCGCTGATCCCTCGCTGATCTGCGAGAGAAATTTTCCCTCGCTGATACCTCGCAAATCAGCGAGGGATCAGCGAGGGAAATGACAAAAATTCATAATCCCTCGCTGATCCCTCGCTGATTTGCGAGGGATCAGCGAGGGATTTTTCTATTTTTCCTATTTTCTCATTTTTATGTGTTATATGTACATATTTTTATRTGTTSATATCGTATGTATGCATGTCATGTGTTGTTTGTGTGTGTGTGTGTGTATATATATATATGTTGTGGTTGCTAACCGCAATATATGCATGTGTATATGTGTATACACATACGTTTAAACATATATTTATTCATCCAATCGTGTTTAGCAACTAGT
>NW_020200590.1:0-1363 GCF_001531365.2 Cynara cardunculus var. scolymus
CCGTCCTCTGTTATCTTTTAGATGACTACCTTCAGTTTCCTTTATCTGGATAAGGCTATTCHTRTTCTRGATARCATTAATCTTATCCAGGTTTGGTAGGTTACTGCCTATAAATAGAGTGTTAGAGATAGAGAAATAGGTACGAGAGCAGATAGAAAAACTTCATTGTAATACCTAGATTCAAAATCATATGAGAGTCGATTAGGGTTTMTTGRGAGTTTGTAATCTCTATTTTCAATAATAGAAAAGCAGCCGCTATTTCTCTGTTTAATCTTCTTGTTTACTTACTCTTACAAACTTCTAGTGTAAATCGTTCTACTGTCAGATCTGGGTTCTAACAAGGTTTGTTATCAAATTCTGAGAAACCTAGACCTCTTCTGCCCATGTTAACTTTTATCTTTTTGTAAACATTTTGAGCCTCTTGAAATTTTCTAATTTTGAGCTCTCTGTCAAGAATGTCTTGGTGCAAAAATTCTCTTTCTTTTTGGAAGAATTATTTGACAGAAGTAACATTGCATTTCTCATGCTCTAACTTCCTTAAATCATCCACCTTGTTTTTCAACTCTTTTTGAATCTCGGYAAACTTTTCTTTTGAAGATTTTTCCAAATTTACAAAATTTGTTTGAGCTTCTTCGAACATTTTAAAGAATCTGTTTCTTTCCTCTGTGAGAAGAATRACTTCTTTTTCACAAAGAGAAAGTTTTTCTTTTAGCTTGAAATGTTCCAAATGACAAGAATCAAGATTATCAATGATCTCTGTGTAAAGATCAATTGATTCAGAAGAGTAAGAAGTAGAAATCTCTTGGTCATTTGGTTCAGAGGAGTCGGATTCGATCTTTGCCATCCCACAGAAGAACTCATCCTCTGTGTCCGAGTCTTCCCAAGCAAGAAGACCCTTCTGATCATCTTCATCAGAGGATTCATCAGTTACTAAGTCACTCGATTGAGCTAGCAGAGACTTCTGTTGATAGTAGTCAACCTTCTTTTTGTAGAAGGCTGCATCTCTTGGACCCCTCTGTGGAGCCTTTGGCCCTTTTGACCAACAATCTGCAACAAAGTGGCCTGGCTTGCCACATCTAAAGCATCCTTCCTTCGTCTCTTCCTTCTTCTGCTCCTCTACATTCTGTGAAGGCTTATGCTCCTTCTCACTTGCATTCGATCTACCACCCTCTGTGAAGTTTCTTTTGTTGAAACTCTTGTACTCCTTCTTTTCACCACTCTTTCTATATTCTCTGGTGATCAAAGCCAGAGTTTTCATCATCGTGACTTCTTCGTCAGAACTCTCCTCACTCTCTGCTATCAGGATCTTTTTCTTCTTCTTCTCCTTCTCTTCCTTCTTTGTTTCCCTCCCCTTTCCAGAGCT
>NW_020200590.1:1813-23916 GCF_001531365.2 Cynara cardunculus var. scolymus
GACAGGGATTCACCCTCTTTAGCCTTGAAGCTGTGGTATTCGTCAATGTAAATGGCTCGATTGTTCTTTAGAGTTTTCTTACCTCCTTCAATCTGTTTTTCCAATTCTGCCCAAATATCCATGGACAGTTGGCAGTGATCAATACATTTGAAGATCTCGTGAGGTATTGCCATGATTAACAACCTTTTGCATTTGCTGCCCAAATCAACCAATATCTTGTCTTCATCACTCCAGTTAGCAATAGGCTTGGCTCGAAATGCTTAGGAACTTCAGGGGTTGTGCCAGTAGCTGGAACTCTTGGAATTAAATTCTTCCTGCCTGAACAAATGTTGCAAACTCTTATGATCAGTATAAATCTGACACTTTGTTCCCAAAAGATAATGTGTCCAAATTTTCAAAGCAAATACCACTGCAGCTAATTCCATATCATGGGTTGGATCATGATCTTTTAATTGTCTTGATGCATAAGAAATCACTTTTCCTCTCTGCATCAGAACACATCCTAACCATAATTTTGAAGCATCGTTGTAAACCACAAAGTCTTCAGATTCATCTGGTAGAGTTAATACCGGTGTGCTGCAAAAATGGTTTTTTAATAACTGAAAAGCCTTTTGCTGCTCTTCTTCCCATTGAAATTTTATGTTCTTCCGAGTCAATTTGGTCAATGGCACGACTATCTTAGAAAAGTCCTGAATGAACTTACGGTAATAACCAACCAATCCCAAAAAGCTTCGAACTTCAGAAGGATTTTTTGGAGCTTCCCATCTTGCAACTGCTTCATTTTCGCTGGATCTACTTTTACCCCTGTTTCTGAAATGACGTGACCCAGGAATTGAACTTCTCTCAACCAGAACTCACATTTTGACAACTTTGCGTACAACTTTTCTTTCCTTAACAATTCCAATATCAGACGAAGATGTTTCGCATGCTCTTTTTCAGTTTTAGAGTATATAAGAATATCATCGATAAATACAATGGCGAACTTATCAAGATATTCTTTACATACCTTATTCATTAAATCCATAAAGGCTGCAGGCGCATTAGTTAAGCCAAATGGCATAACTAAGAATTCATGATGCCCGTACCTAGTTCTGAATACTGTTGTGGCAACATCTTCTTCCCTGACTTTGAGCTGATGATACCCTGACCTTAAATTAATCTTGGAGAAATAACTTGCTCCCACCAATTAATCAAATAAATCATCAATCCTTTGCAAAGGATATTTGTTTTTGATTGTCAACTTGTTCAATTCATTATAATCTATACACATTCGCATAGATCCATCTTTCTTCTTGACAAATAAGACCGGAGCACCCCAAGGTGAAGTGTTGGGTCTAATAAATCCCTTGTTAGTTAAATCTTTCAATTGTGCAACCAATTCCTACAATTCAGATGGAGCTAACCGGTACGGTACCTTTGCTACTAGTGCAGCCCCTGGTATTAGATCAATTCAAAATTCTATAACTCTGTCTGGTGGTAATACAGATAAGTCTTCTGGATATTCACTAACAATTGGAATCAATTCCTCTTTTCCTTTCTCTTTCTTAATATCAATTACGTAAGCCAAATATCCCTGGCACCTCTTCCGAATGCTTTTCTAAGCTTTCATTACTGTCTAAATACTGGTATGGTGATTCTGATGATCACCATAAATACCAACTTTTTCTTGGTCTGGCAGGGTAATTCTGATCACTTTCTAATTATAATCAATACTAGCCTGATACCTTGCCAACTAGTCCATACCCACCATTACATCAAATTCTTTCATCGGCATGGGAAATAACCGCATCGGGAGTTCATAACCCTCAATAACAATGATACAATTATTGAACATACTAGTAACAGTTTCTTGACTATTAGCAGTATCAACTTCTAATTCATCATCAAGTATCACAGAATTCAAACATGCAATTTGATCAAATAGTGGTGATACAAATGAAAAGTTTGCACCAGAGTCAAATAACACCTTAGCACGTATTGAATTCAAGAGGAAAGTACCTGTTACTACATCCGGTGATACTTCTGCCTCATTCTTGGTCATCTGGAAGGACCGTCCCCGGTCCCCTCCTTGCCATCCTTTATTAACCGTAGGCCTTCCCCATGTACCCGACGTGTTACTCCCCATTGTTAACTGCAGAGTTCTTAACAAGGGATAGTTTGGTCGAATATGATCTGAAGAATTATAGTTAAAACACCTTCAATTAGTTGGGCAGCCTCTAGACCAATGGCTTGCTTCACCGCACTTATAACATTTTCTTGGGTCTATCTTACATTCACCCTGATGAACCTGTCAGCACTGTGAGCAGACTTTCTCACTTATCTTCTATTCAGATCTGTTATCATATCTTACCGTTTTCGGTCCTCAAAAAGATGAAGGCCCCTCCCATTTTCTTTTCTCTACAACCTTTCCTTCTGGCTGTCGGTTCTTATTTTGTTCAGTCACTTCAGCCGCATCTACCATCAGTGAAAAGGTATTGGGGTTCATAGCAATGACAAACTCCCTAATTGAGGGTTTTAAACCCCAAATGTACCTTTCAATCTTCCTGGATTCGGTTGAAACATAATGTTCAGCAGAATGAGAGTATTCAATAAATCTTTCGGTATACTCCCGAACTGTTCCATTTCCTTGTTCCAACTTTAGAAAATCTTCTTTCATTTATCTAATAGTAGTTTTAGGAAAAAACTGATTCTTGAATCGTTCCACAAATTCTGCCCAAGACAAAGTTTGTAAAACATCTGTTCTGGCCGACGATCCAACTTCCCACCAGAACAAAGCATTTGATTTTAATACAGAAATAGCAAATCGAACTTTATTTGTTTTCGGACACCAAATGGTGTTGAACACCGATTCCATTTTCTTGATCCAGCACATGGCTTTCACTGGATCCCTTTCTCTAGAAAATGTTGGTGGCTTGCATGCCAAAAACATTTTAATATCTCCCTCCTTATTGGAGACTTGCCAGTAATATGAGAAAAAGGTATTTCCAATTTCTTTAAACGGAAGGAAGAGAGATAGAATCAAACTGATTCCCGCGATTACGGGTTGGATGTCTAATTGTCCAAATAGCTTATATTTAAAAAAAAAAAAATTCAAACTGCTGCTGAATCCATGGGCAGGTACTCAAATTGGATCAGTGATCGATTTCTAGGTGATTAATCCGGCATGGGCTACATGAGCCCCTAGTAGTTTACCGGATAAATTGATCTTGAATAATCCACATCACTTCTGCTTCTATTGTAGCTACAGCACTGCACGGGTCGATATGCACAGCGCCTAGTATCCATCGTTTACTTACCCGACAAGGAATTTCGCTACCTGGAAATGGAAAAGAGATGGAACTCCATTTCCACTGGATCCCTTTCTCCAGAAAATGTTGGTGGCTTGCATGCCAAAAACATTTTAATATCTCCCTCCTTGTTGTGAGTATCCGGTACCGAGGGACGAACTTCTATTATCTCTGTTTCTACCCTGGTTGGTATTCCCATGATAGAAGTCAGAGTTTCCCGTAATTTTCCCATTTCTTCAACCAACATGTCCCTGGTTACATATTCAGGATGTGGCACCGATCTCTCCTGAACATTCCCATAATGGGATTCTTCAGGTTCAGAATGAATTCCAATTTGACCCCTTCCTTGAGACTGGCTTCTTCCTCTGCCTCGTCCCCTTGGTCTTCTTCGACCTCTATTTCTGGATGTGCTAGTCGAAAGATTAACGGGCGATTCTTCCCTTTCCTTAGATTCTGGACGAGCCACTCTTTCAGATCTTTGGGTTCGGCTAGACATCTGTAGATTTTAGTGTTAATAATCATGTATTCACATTCCCAAATATAATGAAGTATTCAAGTTCAGATGTGTACCTGTAAATTCATAATTACACTGGTCAGATGTAATTAAAATTTAACTTACACACTGTTCTTTTAACCCATCATATTTATTTCCAATGGAGCTAACTATGTCTGGGACCTTTAACATGCAATAAAACAGTTTAAGTCTAGGTATCATGCTGTTGAATACCTAAATCCCTTAAACTCAGGCTCTGATACCACTTTCTGTAACACCCCATACCACACATTGCATGTAACATATACTTCATATACAAGAAATACATGATTAAACACCACATAGGTCCCTTAGTACAAAAATCTACCATTACAGAATACATGGTCAAAAATTCAAAATACAATTCTTGTATTAATCAATATTCATCTATCAAAACTATACATATCATCAGCCATTCTTCATGCAGATAACCACATAAGGAATTTATCACATTTTCCCTTTTCCCTTACCGTTTGCACTTCCTGCAATACATTTTTAAAAATCACAAAACGAGGGTTAGACCGAAAGGTCTAGTGAGTTACCCTATTTATGTTATTGCAGGGTGATAATCACCAAGACTTTTATGTAAAATAATTCTTCATATATATAACAAATATATGAACAAGTAAGAACATAATACCGATACCTTTCACTTCTCAAGCCAAATTCTTTGTTTACAAACAACACATCAAACCCAAATAGGTTTGCATTACCAGATTATCATAATGCCACTTTTAACCCTTTTTAAATCAAATAAGGGTTACTCAAAGTTTCAGGCCAAACCTGTTATCTCTTTCTCAATAACATCTAGACTATGATTTCCAATAAAAACCCTGATCCTAAACCTTTAAATCACAAAGAAATAAAGATTCCAGACCACGATAATCTTAAAGGATATATAATAGTAAGAGTTATATTACATAACACACATAGAAATGCCACCCTTATATCCCAATGTACACCTCTCCTTGATATGCCACCCTTATCCCATGGTACATCTCTCCTTCATATGCCACCCTTATCCCATGGTACACCTCTCCTTGATATGCCACCCTTATTTCCTCATCAAAACATTTTACAAAATCAATTCCAAGTAGACCACAGTCAATGGAATTATTATCAGTTCAAAAGTATCATAATTCCCATTTAATGTTAAAAATAACAATTTTATCAACCATGCACAAGGCATAAATACAAATCCGGTTAACATAAACTTGGTTGGACTTCATCTCTGGTCAAGTCTTGGCCGGTTTACCAAATTCGTACAACATATCGCCCAAGGCTTGTCAGATTTAACACTTGGTCATACATCACGAAACCTTGTCCGGATAACAAATCCGGACAACACTTTCACCAGTCATCCGATTTAACTAAACCGATTATCATTTAGTCGTATTCCTACTTCTCTGAGTTAAACACTTAGACATAAATCAAATTTATAAATCGTTTAACACTTGACCGGTTTAAGGCTAATCCGCTTATGCCTTGACCGGTTTAGGGTTTAAGTCGTCCAACCCTTGTTCGGTTTAAGAATAATGCGGACAAGCTTTGTTCGATTTAGACTTAATTCGGTCACCCTTTGTCCGGATAAAACCTTTAAGCGAATAACTGATTTCTTCCAAATAATATGCAACATTCAATAAAAGATGTTTAGAAATCACTCACCTTATGTAACTTTCTTCTGAAAACCAACTTGATCTTTAAACAATAAATAATCCGGTCAATCCTCTCAATCTCTAAATCGCTCAATAAAGGTCTCAAAATAGCCAGAAAATGTGTGATGGAGGCTTAACCTCCCTTTTATACCCTTCTTAAACAGGAAGGTCGGCTACCACATGTAGCCTTCACCCATATACATATTTTCATAAAACTCATGCATGCATGTAACCCATATACACATACACATGTATCTTCACATATGCATATACACATCTTATGCATGTGTTGTATCATGTATACAATTATGGCCACATACTTAATGCATACACATTTCACATACTAGCATGATTAAATATAACAACTTATCATGCTGTCAGGCAAACACATAACAAATAATCACATATTATTTACCTCAGGTGATAACCAAGATCCAGTTATCACATCACTTTTCCCCTTTGCATCAAAACACATCCTAACCCCAACTTTGAAGCATCGTTGTAAACCACAAAGTCCTCGGATCCATCTGGTAAGGTTAACACTGGTGCACTACAAATATGATCCTTTAATAATTGAAAAGCTTCTTGCTGTTCTCCTTCGCACTGGAATTTAATATTCTTCCGAGTTAATTTAGTCAATGGCACCACTATCTTAGAAAAATCCTGAATGAACTTACGGTAATAGCCGGCCAATCCCAAAAAGCTTCGAACTTTAGAAGGATTTTTCAGAGCTTCCCATCTTGCTACTGCTTCTATCTTAGCTGGATCCACCTTCACTCCATCTTTGGATATGACATGGCCCATGAATTGAACTTCCCTCAACCAAAACTCACACTTGGATAATTTTGCATACAACATTTCTTTCCTCAACAATTCCAATATTAGACGAAGATGTTCCGCGTGCTCTTTTTCAGTCTTAGAGTATATAAGAATATCATCGATAAATACAATAACGAATTTATCAATATATCCCTTACATACCCTATTCATCAAATCCATAAAATCTACGAGCGAATTGGTTAATCTGAATGGCATAACTAAGAATTCGTGATGCCCATACCTAGTTCTGAAAGCTGTTGTAGCGATGTCTTCTTCCCTGGCTTTTAATTGATGATATCCCGATCTTAAATCAATTTTGGAGAAATAACTTGCCCCCACCAATTGATCAAATAAATCATCAATCCTTGGCAAAGGATATTTATTCTTGATTGTCAATTTATTCAGTTCACGATAGTTTATACACATTCGCATAGATCCATCTTTCTTCTTGACAAATAAGACCGGAACACCCTAAGGTGAAGTGCTGGGTCTAATAAATCCCTTGTCAGTTAAATCTTTCAACTGTGCAACCAATTCCTTCAATTCAGATGGAACTAACCGGTAAGGTGCCTTTGCTACTGGTGTCGCCCATGGTATAAGATCAATTCAAAATTCAATAACTCGGTCTGGTGGTAATCCAGACAAGTCCTCTAGAAAGACTTCTGGATATTCACTAACAATAGGGATTAATTTTTGCTTTCCTTTTTCTTTCTTAGCATCAATTACGTATGTCAAACACCCCTGACACCTCTTCTGAATACTTTTCTGAGCTTTCATCACGGTCAAACTACTGGTATGGTGATTCTGACGATCACCATAAATAACAACAGTTCCTTGGTCTGGCAGAGTAATTCTGATCATTTTCTAACTACAAAGAATACTAGCTTGAAACCTTGCCAACCAGTCCATACCCACCACTACATGAAATTTCTTCATACGCATAGGAAATAACCGAATCGGGAGTTTATAGCCCTCAATAACAATAATACAGTTATTAAACACACTGGTAACAGTTTCCTGACTATTAGGAATATCAACTACTAATTCGTCATCAAGTAACACAGAATTCAAGCATGCAATTTGAGCAAACGATGCTGATACAAATGAAAAGTTTGCACCAGAGTCAAATAACATCTTAGCACGTATTGAATTCAGAAGGAATGTACMTGTTACTACATCCGGTGATGCTTCTGCCTCATTCTTAGTCATCTGGAAGGACCGCCCCCGCGCTCCTCCTTGCCCTCCTCTGTTTACCGAAGATCTTCCCCGAGTACCCGATGCGTTACTCTACATTGTTAACAGCGAAGTTCTTAATATAGGCAATTTGGTCGAATATGATCCGAAGAATTGCAGTTAAAACACCTTCGATTAGCTGGGCAACTTCTGGACAGATGACCTGCTTCACCACACTCATAACATTTTCTTGGGTCCATCTTACATTCACCCTGATGAACCTTTCGGCATTGTGAGCAGAATTTCTCACTTATCTTCTGCTGAGATCTGTTATCATATCTTACTGTTTTCGGTCCTCGAAAAGATGAAGGCCCCTCCTACTTTCTTTTCTCTATAACCTTTCATTCTGTCTATCGGTTCTTATTTCGTTCAGTCACTTCAGTCGCATCTACCGTCACTGAAAAGGTATTGGGGTTCATAGCAATGACAAGCTCTCTAATTGAGGGTTTCAAACCCCAAATGTACCTTTCTATCTTTCTGAATTCGGTTGAAACATAATGTTCGGCAAAGCAAGAGTATTTAATAAATCTCTCAGTATATTCTCGAACTGTTCCATTTCCCTGTTCTAACTTCAGGAAATCTTCTTCCATTTGTCTAACTGCCATCTTAGGACAAAACTGATTCTTGAATCGTTTCACAAATTCTGCCCAAGACAATAATTGTAAAACATATGTTTTGGTCAATGATTCAACTTCCCACCAGAACAAAGCATTTGATTTCAATACAGAAACAGTAAATCAAACTTTATCTGTTTCCGAACACCAAATGGTGTTGAACACAGATTCCATTTCTTTGATCCAACACATGGCTTTCACTAGATCCATTTCTCCTAAAAATGTTGGTGGCTTATGTGCCGAAGACATTTTGATATCTCCCTCCTTATTATGAGTAACTTGTACTGAGGGATGAACTTCTATTCTTTTTGTTTCTACCCTGGCTGGTGCCCCCATAATAGAAGTCAGAGTTTCCCGCAGCTTTCCCATTTCTTCTACCAACATATCCCTAGTCACATATTCTGGGTGTGGCACCGATCTTTCCTGAACATTCCCAGAATGTGATTCTTCATGTTCACAATGAATTTCAGTCTGACCCTTTCCCTGAGACTGATTTCTTCCTCTGCCTTGTCCCCTTGATCTTCCTCGACCTCTATTTCCAGACGTGCTAGTTGGAAGATTAATTGCTGACTCTTCCCTTTCCTAAGACTCAGGCCGAGCCACTCTTTCAGATCTTCAAGTTCGGCTGGACATCTGCAGATTTTAGTGTTAATAATCACGTATTCACATTTCCATTCACATTTCCAAATATATTGAAGTATTCAAGTTCTGGTATGTACCTGTAAATTCACAATTACACTGGTCAGATGTAATTAAAATTTACCTTACACACTATTCTTTCAACTCATCATATTTATTTCCAATGGTGCTAAATATGTTTGGGACCCTTAACATGCAATAAAACAGTTTAAGTCTAGGTATCATGCTGTTGAATACCTAAATCTCTTAAACTCAGGCTCTGATACCACTTCCTGTAACACCCCATTCTGCACATTGCATGTAACATATACTTCATACACAATAAATACATGTTTATACACCACATAGGTCCCCTAGTACAAGAATCTACCTTTACAGAATGCAAGGTCCAAAAATTCATAAGACAATTCTTGTACTAACTAACATTTATCAATCAAAACTATACATCATAAATAAATCTTCATGCAGATATGCATATAGAAAAATATCACATTTTTTCCTTTTCCCATACCGTCTGCACTTCCTGCAATACATATTTAAAATTACAAAACAAGGGTTAGACCAAAAGGTCTAGTGAGTTACCCTATTTATGTTATTGCAGGGTAAAAATCACCTAAACTTTGTACAAAATAACTTTTCATATATATAACAAATAAGGACATAATAGCAATACCTTTCTACTTTTCAAGCCAAGTATTCAACTATTTAGATAACATACTCCAAACCTTTATAGGTTTGAATCAATCAGGTTCCATATAACGCTACTTTTACACCTTTCCAATTTAAACAATGTTTATTTATAGTTTCAGGCCAAACCTGCTATTTCTTCCTCCATAACATCCAGACCATGATTTCCAATAAAAAACCCTGATCCTAAACCTTTAAATCACAAAGAAATAAAGATTCCAGACCACGGTAATTTTAAAGGATATAATAGTAAGAGTTATATCCCATAACATACACAAATGCCACCCTTATATCCAAAGGTACACCTCTCCTTGATATGCCACCCTTATCCCATAGTACACCTCTCCTTGATATGCCACCCTTATCCCATGGTACACCTCTCCTTAATATGCCACCCTTATTCCCTCATCAAAATCATTTCACAAAACAATTCCATTCAGGCCGCAGTCAATGGATTTATCAGTTCAAAATCAACTTTATCAAAATTACCTTTTTTAATGTATATAAACTATGCACAAGTCAAAATATGCAAATCCGGTCAACATAGACTTGGCCGGACTTCATCTCCGGCCAAGTCTTGTCCTATTTAAACTTAGAATAAAATTTCAACACTTTGTCCGGATTACTAATCCGAGCAACACTGTTCATGCCCTGACCAATTTAGCAATCCGATTATTTCATAGTCGTATTCCTACTTCTCCGAGTTAAACACTTGGTCATATTTCGAGATTTATAAATCGCTCATCATATAAACCGGTTAACACATTTAGCCGATTTACTTCAATTCCAATCAAAGTAAGCAATCCGATCAACACTGTTTTCTTTAAACTACTCACTAACTTTCTAAAATGGCAAGAGAGTGAATGAAGGCCTTCACCTTCCTTTCATACATTCCTTCTTTGGAAAGTCGGCTATTACAGCCATGTATGAACATGCATGCCTAATCCCCATTTAACCATGACCCATGCATACAACCCATTCATGAACATGCTTATCATTATGTATGCAAAGCATACCCATCTTATGCACACACACACGCACATACATATACATATATATATATATATTATATTTGTATACACTTATACACATGCATATATATATATGCATGCATATCCACATATACACATAATCTCATTCATGAGTTTACATTAAGCATATTTTCACATATTAACATGATCACATATATCAATTTATCATGTTGTCACGTAATCACATATAATAAATAGTCATATATTTATTACCTCAGGTGACAACCAAAAATTTGATTATCACATTGGGGATAATCACTCCTTTTAATAAGGGATTTGTTTTAGAGTACTCGAGTGATTATCTTCCCCAAGCATCAAATATTGAAGAGTTTTCTTGGTAGAGCCCGTGGGGTGAAGTCGTTTGGCTTGACATGTTGTGCGTTCTGCCTCCCTTATTTGAAAAATTAGGGATACATGCGGTGACCTTCTTTAAGTGACCGCTCAATATAATAAGAATATTTAAATATGCCTTCTTTTAAAAAAATGACAAGTGTTTTTCAACCAAAGTGTTTGAAAAGACTGAGAAATACCTTTGTGTTGAACATAACACTTTAGAGGGAAAAAAAAGAAACATACTATGGGTCATAGAAGAAGAAAGTACCTAATTTCTCGAGAAAGAGGCTCTTCATAGTATATATAGAAGCTCTATATCAAAAGCTTGATTTTTCAAGAAGACATGCATTTTGACATATTGAAATACTAAGTTTCTTGGGACAGAGTCTTTGTATAGTACATATAGAAGCTTTGTGTCCTAAACATAGGATTTCAAATACATCAAGATTTCGAGAAGGCAAGGTTCTAGGGACAGAAGCTCTGTGTCTGAAGCTAGAGTTCTCATGAGTGCAAGATTCACGAATTCAAGTTTTTGGAGACAAAAGCTCTGTATAGTATATACAGAGGCTCTGTACATGAGACTTGGGTGTTTTCAATAAAATAAGAAAGATGAGACCGGAGTATGGTTTAAAAAAAGTTACATACCTTTGGAGTAAATATAGAGTCTCATGGTTGGACTATGTAGAGTTTATGCCTTCAATTTGGAAATTTGATGACACAGAAGCTCTTTGTAGTACATACAGAGGCTATGTATGGTTAGCGATCCAAGTCTCCCCCTTGAATTGGGTCGACTATATTTCTCCTCCATGAACTATTCTTGGATCAAAGATTATAAGAAGTGTACGAGCGATAGAACAATGTATAAAGGCTTTACATGACAACAAGTTAATAGACTTGAGCAAGAGACTCTGCATAGTATATACAGATGCTCTGTCTTATGAACTTCAAAGTAATATCAAACAGAGATATGCTCAAAGTGTATGCAAAGGCTCTGTATAGTGCATACAAAGGCTATGACTAAATACCCAACTTGCTAACTAAGAAATTGAATCTCTTTTCATCGAGAGCCTTGGTGAATATGTCTGCAAGTTGGTGATCTGTACAAACGAAGAACATTTCGATCGTACCTTTCTCTACATGGTCTTTATTGAAATGGTATCGAACATCTATATGCTTTGTCTTAGAGTGTTGTACTGGATTGGCCGTGATGGATATCGCGCTTTCAGAGTCACATAGGATGAGGATTTTGTCAAACTCAATGTCATAATCTTTGAGTTGAGTCTTCATCCAAATCACTTGGGAACAGTAGCTTGCTGCGGCTACATACTTTGCTTCCGTAGTAGAAGTAGATACATAGTTCTACTTCTTGGATGTCTAATTTATAAGCTTGTTGCCAAGTAGTTGACAGCTCCCGGATGTGCTCTTTCGATCGAGTTTGCACCCTTCATGATCATAATCTGTATAAACGATATGATCAAACCCAGAATCCTTAGGATACAAGAGACCCAAGAATTAAGTCCCTTTTAGGTATCGAAGGATTCTTTTGATAGCAGAGAGGTGGGATTCTTTAGGATTTTCTTGGTACCTAGCACAGAGACAAGTGGCAAACATTATATCTGGTCGACTAGCCGTGAGGTACAACAGTGATCAAATCATTCCACGGTAAGTCTTGACATTCACCGGTTTTCCAGATGGATTTGTGTCAAGCTTAGTCCCCGTTGCGATTGGTGTTCTCATGGTGAAAGAGTTTTGAAGTTGGTACTTCTTTAAGATGTTAGAGCCATACTTAGCTTGATTAATGAAAATAACATCTTCCCCTTGTTTTAGTTGGAACCCGAGGAAGAACGTTAATTCTTCCATCATGCTCATTTCAAACTCACTCTTCATTAACAGAGAGAACATATCATAGTGCATCTGGTTCGTTGACCCAAATATAATATCGTCCACATATATCTGGACTAGAAGCATCTCACCTTTATGCCTCTTTATGAATAAAGTGGTATCGATTTTACCTTTTTCGAAATCATTAGACAGAAGAAAACAAAAGATGTTCATACCAGGCTCTTGGAACTTGTTTTAGTCCATACAGAGCTTTGTCTAGGAAATAGACATACTTTGGCTGTATGAAACTTTCAATCCCCGGAGGTTGTTGTACATAGACTTCCTATTTTGGTCCGTATTAGGTTTAGGTTCAGTCTTAATATTTTTTTAATTTTACAAAACAAATATTTTCTATCTGGATTTTTTTCCATATATATAATATAACTATAACTTTTTCCTAGATAATTATTCACCTCTGTATCGACTGAATCACTCTAAGGGTCTAATCGATGGAACCGGTGAACCACGCCTTTAGCTGTCCAATCAGAAAGGCTGACTTAACGTCCATTTGATAGACTTGGAATCCTTTATGTGCAGAGAAGGCTAGGAATAAGCGTATAGCTTCTAGCCTTGCAACTGGCGCAAAGGTCTCGTCATAGTCTATGCCTTCTTCCTGGTAGTAGCCTTTGGCTACGAGTCTGGCTTTATTTCTTATTACTATACCATCCTCATCCTTGTTGTTCCTGAAAACCCACTTATTACCAATAGCAGCTTTATTCTTTGATAAAAGAACGAGAGTCCATACTGTGTTTCTTTTGAATTGCTGGAACTCTTCTAGCATGGCATCGACCCAACTACGGTCTTGTAAGGCTTCATGAACTTTCTTGTGCTCTACCACGCTTAGAAAGTTTACAAATAAACATTCATTGGTTGGGGCAGCTCTTGTCTTTACTCCACTTGAAGGTTCACCAATAATTTGATGAGGTGGATGGTCTTTTGTCCATCTTGTCATGGGAGCTTGTATAGACGTTGGAGTCGTAGCATCTTTTTTCTCTGGTCTGTTTGGAATTTGGCTCATAGTAGGTGATGATGGCTCTGCTTGCTCCCCCTCGGACGATGGTACAAAGGAACCAGGTTTAGAGACAGAGGTAATGTTCTCTGGCTCTAAAGGACTGGGCTCTGATCCAGAGCTTGAAGGCTCTAGTTATGGATTAGCTTGATCACAAGAGGAAGAAGAGGTGTTAGAAGGGCCAAAGATGGATGTACTTGAAGTCTGTGGCTCTCATTGATCACGTGCAGAGTCATCTTTGGGTGCACATGCAGAGATGTCTTCATCACCAAAGAAGTCTTCAAAAAGTTGCCTGAGTTCCATTCCCTTGACTTCGATAGAAAATTGGAAGTCGTTGGGTTAAGATTGAGTCCAGAGATGAAGTACTCTGAAGTTGATTGTTCTTTATCGTCGAACGAGACGTTGATGCTTTCCATGACTGTCTTGGTTCATAGATTGAAGATTCTGTAGGCCTTGGAGTGTGTGGAGTATCCAAGGAACTTTCCTACATCATCCTTCTTGTCGAACTTTCCAAGATGATCACGATCATTTAGAATGTACCATCTACAACCAAAGATATGTAAAAAATTTAACATTAGAGTCTTCATATGTCTCTTAACCACGGTTGCTCTATTTTGGGTAAAGCATGCGGTTGAGATTGCTTATGCCCAAAAATGGGTTGGAAGACCAAAGTCTGCAAGCATCATTCTTGCAGCTTCAACGAAGGTCCGATTTTCCCTTTCTACAACACCATTCCATTGTGGTGTTCTTGCAGCAGAGAATTTCTGAGAGTTTCCCTCTTTGTCAAGGTACACATCAATTTTTTCATTTTTGAACTCTGTACCATTATCACTTCTTAGCTTTTGAATTCTGCTCTGTAAGAGGACTTGAATCTTGGTCATAAGTTTGATCAGCAACTCTGGTACATCTGACTTCTGTCTTACAAATTCAATCAAAGTATATCTTGTTCGTCAATAAGCACTAAGATATACTTCTTGCCAGATAGACTTTACACAGGGATTGGGCCACATAGGTCCACAAGATGCATATGTAGAGGTCTAACGCAAGACACGTCTGTTTTACCCTTGTGGGATGCTCTTTTGAGTTTTCCGATTTCGCAGGCGGGACAGAGATGGTCCTTTTTGAACTTTATAATTGGTAGTCTATCAACCAATTTGTTTTTCACAAGCTTCTCTATAATTGGAAAATTTAAGTGAGACAACTTGTAATGCCAGAGCCATGCTTCTTCACATTTGCGAGACATAAGACAGAGAGTCTCTGAGTTATCTCTAGGTAAGAAATTCATAAGGTATAGATTACTCTTATGATTGGCTCATAGCAACTCCTGACCAGATTCTGACAATATTAAACAATATTCATTTTGGAACTTGACATTATAGCCAGAATCACAAAGTTGACTGATGCTTGGAAGGTTATGCTTAAGCCCAGAAACATAAGCAACTCTTGAGACAGAAACCTATTGGTCCCTTGAGGGTCTACAAGATAAGTAAAACAGTTTGTAGAAGGGGGGGATGAATACAAACACAATATTTTCAAATTTAAAAAGTATATTGATAAATAAGATCAATACAAATTTTACAAGACTGTTTGCAAAAAGATAAGGTAAGAAAACCTATCTAAACAATCTTTGGTTACGCACAGATTCTTAGCAAACGAGAAAAGAAATGTCGTAAGAAAGGTTCCTATACTTAAGCTAGAAAATGCTCAAAGTAAAAATTAGGTTTAAAGAGTGAGTTGCGCGCACTCTACATGGAGAAGAAAACTTATATTTATACTCAGTGCATTAAATGTTCATTTAATGCAAAATAGCAGGGTTAGAGTCCGTGTGATGCGTTAAAAGGATGGCTTGTCCTTTGTTACAGTGAATAGTACAAAAAACACTATTCATGAGCAGGCATTCTTACCTAAATTTGGTCGGCAATAGAGTCAACTAGTCGGCTCTGTACCGTACCAACGTTTAGAAGGGTATGGGTTTGTCCTTTGTGTGTATGAGGACAAGACAACAACAATCGTGCTAAGCAAGCTTCCTTTGATCGCTGAATGCTGGAATAACCTGGAGGTCTCTTTAGCATTCGCTGAGGCTTGAGCAGTCTTCACACATATGTAGACAGACTTGTAATCATTGAGTACTGCTTCAGATCATGTACTCGCAAGTCCATAAACTTTAGTTTTAATCTTCGACCTTAGCTGGAGGTTCTTTGGTTTGAGTGTTGTCTTCTTGAAGTATCGCTGTTTTTGATTGAATTTACAATACAAGTTCTTCAGCGATCACTGAACAGACTCAGTGATGATCATTGGAACTGAAAAGACAAACATAAATACAACATATAAGTGAAAAGGGATTATTGTCAAAACACTGAGAGAGATGATCAACAATCTCCCCCTATTTGATGATAACAAGACAACATAAAGAAGGTTGTCTTATCAAATAATAGTAAGGAAAAGTTACATATAAAGTACCTGTCCCATTTTACTATTTTGGGATCTTTTTCAGTGAGTCAATCTCTGCTTGAGAATTTTCTTTAAGTTATATCTAAGAGGAAATTATAAATATGGAAACTGAAACTGAAAGCTTATTCGTTGACTTATAGATTGTTAGTAAATGTAAAAAGTAAAACTGGAACTCATAGACTTGTGTCCAATTACTTTTTTTAGGGATCTTTTTCAGTGAAGTACATGAAATACTCATTTTATTATCATTGGTAATATTACAAGTAGTTCAGTACATGTCTAGTGCTTACAGACTATAAGAATAGTCACTGAAAGTAGACATAGTACAAAAAGTTACAAGGAAAAGTAGATTGTTGTTACAAAGAGAAACTATTCTAGAATACTTAGATCTATGTAGCTAGGTACATCTTCACCAAGGCTTCTTTGATGTAGGCATTCCCTTCGTATCTTCAGATCAATGACTTTTCCAGGCATGCTATCATCTATCCAGAGCAAGAGGTAAACCAAATGACCCATTGGACATAGATGTAGCTCTGAAATTCTCTGAAATCTAACTTCACCTTCATAGTCAAGGAATATAACTCCTAAATCAAGTTTAAAATGCACAAMRTTGGGTGTATAGGGACCTTTATTTGGAAAGTCAAGATTCAGCATAGAAATGTCTAGACTCTGATGACCCTTCAGGACTTCATCTAAGGAGAACCTTGTTTCATGTTCGTTCCTTAGGAATGGTCCATCATTAGGATAAGAGAGCTTGAGTTTCTTCTTCCAACCTTTATTTAGAGATGGCCTGTCAGGGACCAACGATATACTTGGACATCCTTTTGATGAGATCGTTGATGGTGTCCTCGATAATCGTCTTATGTCTTGACTTGGATCGTTGAATGGCTTACCTGATCTCCATCCATTCGTTGTATCCATATCGGCCAAGGTAGGAAGGGTACTCAATGATGGCATCGAGATTGTCCCTGGTGATGAGCATTGAGATCAGCGTTCCACCATTTTTTGAATGTCCGCTGATGCTGACGCTGATAATCGGGCGGGGACTAATTCTCTTCCTCAGCTTTGCTTCGCTCCACTGCTTGTCCCTTTCCACCAACTTCAGGTTCTTCTCACGCTCAGCTTCTGCAATAGAAAGAAGTTTAGCCTGGGCTAGGACAACGTTCACCATTTTCTTGGACTTTCACTTGGAGAGGACCTTCACAACTAGTGACTTGGCCAGTTTTAAGCTGTCTTCAATCTGCTTCTTCTGAAGCTCTAGCTCTTCTTCAGCCTGCAATGCCTCGAGTCTTTCATCTTCAGAAAGGAAGTCGAACTCACCACCACTAGAGGTACGAAGAGGAATTTTTACTCTATTCTAGTCGAGTGACTCCTTTAGCTAAGTCATCTGCTGGTCGGTAGGAGCACTGGAAAGAGGGTGATGAGGGACCCATTCCAGTTGACCGCAGGTGGTTGATGGAATTTGAAGTTGATACTTTGAAGTGATTACTACCTGAGAGGTAGAATCTTCAAATAATGGTTGTTGAGGGATATTAAACAATACCTTTAAGTTTTCTTCTTCAGCGACCACCTTGCTATTTGATTTAGGGTCCTGGTTCCTTGATGGAGCATATTCACCTTCCCTTCTCTCCCCCTGGGATGCAGAATCCCTGAGGGTGACTCCCTTGGTAGCGGTTGATGGCTTTTGGTACTTGATGGTAAAGTCATATTCATCATCATCGTCGTCGTCACCATCTAGGTCACTTCCAGGGTCGGGGATGGTAGGTTCATCATTTTCATCGTCATCATCTTCAACTTCATCATCACCAGCAGTAGTGATGGAAGGAGCATGATCCCTAGGGATGGCATCGACTACCTCAGCTGGAACAGCTTCGGTGGTCGGCATTACAGAGCAGCAACCGCTTCAGCTCTAGGAGCCTCAGCTTCAGCTTCAACTGTAACTAATATTGGAGCAGCGACAGAAGAAGGAGCAGCAGCAGCAACAGATGATCCACTAGTGTTGGACCTCATCTCTCCCTCTCTGGCTAAGACTTGAGAGAATTGGCCAGAGAGTTCGTCCAAGCGCTAACGCTGGAGAACCATTACCTCCTCTAGCCTTGATAGAGCACCAGCTAGAGTTGTTGTTGCCTCATGCGTCTTATTGAGCTGGGCACGATCATCGGCAGAGAAAGAAGGTGGGATCACTGGAGCTAGTTGATGGACAGCATCCAGGTTCTGCTGAAGAAGTCCAGTCTGCTGAACGGCGAGAGCCTGAGCATCACAAGCCCTACTGGAGAGAGCAGCAATGGCATCGGTGTTGGCTTGAACAGCTTCTTGGAGAGTCAGAAGGTGACTCTGAACTTCTTGAACGTCCGCTTGGATAGCGAGAAAGTTTGCATCAAGGTCAGCCTGGCGAGGCATCTCCTAGTATACTTCAGTTATCCTGCAGAGAATGGAATCAACAGCGGGGAGGAGAAGTTTGATATCAGATGCCATATCATAGTCATCATCAATCTCTTCATCCCCCTCCATCTTCTTTCTCGCCCCCTTCCTCTTCCTCTTCCTCAGTATCAGATTGATGCTTAGAAGAAGGACCTGCAAGAAAGGAAGTGTGAGCAAAAGGCTCAAGGTTAGTAGAAATGAAAGGGTAGGATGATGAAGTACCTAAGGGGCCATTAATGACATCTAAAGGATTTTCACTGGCGTGAGCAAAGATGTCGTCGAGAAGATGGACATCTGTATACTGAGGAGCATCGATAGGAGCAACCTCAGGTCTAGTGGTGTGTCTCTCAGTATCAGGAAGAACAGTCGCTGATACATCATCGACATGTGTAAAAACCAAAGAATGAGGAGAAGAGAAAAATGTTGAGAAGAGACGTGGGTGTTCAACGGTGGCGGCGCTGATATTCACACCTTCAATGATTTGGGTCACTAAGACGGTTGGGGTAGGTACCACAGATACGACAGTGATGGGAGAAATCAATGAAGAGTTAGGAGTGTTAGCTAACGACGCCTCAGCGGTAAGGCTAGTTTCAATAGTTGAAACCTTTCAAGAGGCTTCAGCCAGAGACGTGGCTGTCCCCTTTTTGGACTTCTTGGCTCTCTGAGGATAACTATTAGGACTGAAAATCAGTATTAATTGTATTCGTCTTAAAATTTAAATATTGTCTATAATTGTAAAAGTCATCGTGTTTGACTTTTCTTATAGGGTTTGACTTTGACTTGTATTAGTTGGTTTGACCATATAAATAGGAATGGTCTTTGTAATTTGTAAGTAAGTGAGCTCATTTGTAAGATTCTATACGTAATAGAGGGTTTAACTGAATTGTGATGTTTGACTTTTCCTCTCAACTATCATATGAATATTCTTGAATGCAATATCCAGATCTGCCATTATTGTGAAGATAACATGAAGATTGATCAGTAAATAGGGACAAACAATTGGTATCAGAGCATGTGTGCAAGAAATCAGATGAAGAAATCAGAGATATGTGAAGATTTTATTTTCTGGTTTTTTTTTCTTTTTCGTGTTCTTCATTTTTTCCTTCTGTTTGATCCGAATTTTTTTTAAATCTTGTGTTTTCGTGTTATAAATAGGATCAAAATGCTCGAAATTGAATTGTGAATCTTTGTTATTTACAAAGATTTGTGATTTGATCATTCGATTTTTAATTTTTGGTGGATTTTGTGTTTTAAATTTTTTCGTGTTCTTGAATTTTTTTTTAAAAATCAGTGTTTTTGATCCATTTTTTTAAAAGTTTTTTTTGTTTTTGTGTTTCTGATTGTTTTTTATCTGATTTTAATTCTTTTTAGTTGTTAAACCGTTCAACTAGTCTACCTTCATAAGGCCCAACCGGTTTAAGTCTAGCCCAACAGGCTAAACTGATCAAAACTAAGCTTCCTTTCTTGTTCTCCGCAGAAACCTTGATAGCAGAAGCATCAATCGGATTCTAATCTTGTTCATCTTGTTATCACATCTCTTGACCGGATTGTTCACCGTGCATCAATCGGATTCTAGCAAGGTAAAACCGCACACTGCTTGACAGGGTTTCTTGAGCGATTTAAACTAAATCGCACATCATTCCATCGGATTCATACAACTCACAGGTAAGTCCATCTCAGGTTTAGGTTTTCAATCTGAGCAGTTTATATATAAACCGATCACCTCTTGACCGGATAAGTATCCGGACTTCTAAACCGCTCAATTCATTTTACCTAGATTCTCAATTGTTCACTGTTTCTTGATTCATTTTGATAAATCACTCAATACCTTGACTGTTTTGACAAGAATCGATCAATTTTGACTGTCTTCATCTGGTTCCTTTTATTATTCATTTAAACCGTACCTTGCCTGAGAGGAGAGTTGTCCGCACACATTTTGAACAGTTTAGTATGATCAAGTTCGAGTTGCTGTTATATTGAGAATTTAAGTGTATATGCTCATTCATTAGCTGCACTTTAAGATTGGTTGTTCTGAATTCTGGAAGAACCAGAAGAAAAGTCATAGAGATTTAAGACTCTTGCAGAATCTGTTCACGTCTTTTGGCAGCAGCTAGCTTTTGTTCTGCATATAGAAGCTGATTTGTTTTTATACTGGTTGATTGTTGAAGTGATTTGAGCAGCTTTAGGTTCGTGTTTTGTGACTGTGTGTTTGCAACTTGTGGACTGAAACAGCAGCAGCTACACAGTGAATTGTTTAGAGTGCAGTTTTGAAAGTGTTGCTGTTTTTATTTTGAAGTTATGGACAATTTCATTGGTCTGTATATTGCTTTAACAGTTTGTACAGTAAGATACAATTATGTGTGATTAGAGAAGCTGTTTTGACTTTCTGTGAGATTAAAGCTTTTTGAAGCTGTTGGTGTGGAGACTGCAGGTACAAGGTTCATGTTTTTCAAGCTASTGGTGGTGAAGATAAACTAGTATACATCTTAGCAGTTCTGGTGCTGTTCAAGTTTGCAAGCTTTAATTCACTGTCATATATATACAGATTTTTACACAGTTTGTGCAGTTTAGCAATATATAGCATGTTTATATTCAGTAGGTTTCTGTTTTTGAGTTTATTTTGTTGCTGAATTTTGTTGCTGTTTTTTTATTTTGATCTTGATAGTAGTAAACAGTGGATAGCTCAGTCATCTAGTTTAGACAATTGACAACAGCTATGTGTTCTCGATCAAGATACCCATGTTGATCAAGGAAGAGAGGGTTGTAGAAGAAGCAACAATTGAAGAAACAATTGCCTCTGCAACACCTCGTATTTGAAGCTGTTTTTTGCAAAGAAGTCACTAAGATTCATCTTGGAAAGGAGGATCAAGTGTGATTTGTGATTGATCAAATTTTTTTTAAGTTTCATTGTGAGATTTGGGCTAGAATCAGAATTTGGTCTTGGACAATTTGTTTCGGACTTGGATAGTTTTAAGTTTAGGTTTATAATTGTTTGTGGTTTTAAATTTTTTTAGATTTTATTTTTGGGTCTTTTTGTTTTTCTGTTTGTGTGTGTTTTTAACTGTTTGAGAAATCTTTGAACTGTTCTGTGTCACGTAAACTGTTTTTCATTAGTTTTAACTGTCTTTAACTGTTTTTCAACAGTTTTGACTGTTTTACTGATATTTGACAGTTTTTCGTTGATTTTCCTAATTCTCATCAAATTTTTGGGTTTTTTTATTTTTTTTTGAGCTTAAACTGTTCTTGTTTCTTTTATCTGATTTCACTACATAGATCTTTAATTGATCAATTTTTTTTTTGATGGCAGATTTCATATAGGAGTTGAGAGCTAAGATTGCTGAGCTGGAAAAGAACATCGAGAGTTATAAGGAGAATGAAGTAATACATCAATCTTGCATTAAACAGATGAAAAAGATGACACTCCAAATTCAAACTTTCCAGCAAGAGTTAAAATCAGAAAAATTGCATTCAAATAATTTTGAAGATCAATTAAAAACGCTAAAAGAAAGAT
>NW_020200590.1:24875-26639 GCF_001531365.2 Cynara cardunculus var. scolymus
AATATGACTGAGGATTCTGATTTACCTTCAGATTTTACAAACAATTTTAATCACAAACCTGTTTCCGAGGATGTTTATTATAAAAAGATTAAAACCAAAAAGAATCCAAGGAAACAGAAGAAGCTTACAAAGAAAAAGAAAAAGAAAGTTCGACATTCTAGTAAATCTGATAATTTTTTTTTCCTTATTCAGATAATGCGTGAAATTAAAGACTTATTGGAGAGTAAAAGAAGAAGTCAAATCATCTACTCAACTGAAGAAGAAGAATTTTACTAAATCCGTATTAAATGATTCGAAATTGAGTAGTTCTGTAACAAGATATTCAGTTGATGAATTATTTGATATTGAAAATAGTAAAAATTGTTGCTCTCCAAGTAGAGTAAATGAATTATTTCAGTCTTTTATATCTTTTAGACCATACCATTTCATGCATTATGTGCTATCTTATGTATTTAAAAGTACTGAAAAGAAAATATCTTATAGAAATAAATGGTTTGAAAGTTACAACATACCCCAACCTAATACTAACAATATAGGACCCAAGTTCGTTTGGGTACCAAAATCTACTTGATCTGATTTTGCAGGTGTATCCATTTTGTGCTGATCAGAATATCATTTCAATGATACACCAATGCAGGGGGGGTTGTAATTTATTCCTAAGGCTTCTAAACACCCAGTTTTGGACCCGAGCTTAAATACAGAGGCTTCTGAACATTTCAGTTCAGAACCCGTGCTTTACCGAGTGTGGTTTMTAAACACTCAGTTTAGAACCCGTGCTTAAAATGTTTTCTTTTTAATTTTTGATCTTAAATGTTTCATTACTCAAATCTACTTTTTAGGGGGAGTTTCCTATAAAGTTCAATAAATGGTTTAGGAAAATAATTTTTTTTGGTAACGAGTACATTTTCTGAACAGGTATTTCTTGAGATTTTACTTGCGTAATTTCTTGTCGTACATAACTCCAATACCTGTTTCAGCTATTCTTCAAACTGTTATTATCATGTCTCTTATACGAAAATCATTTTCGATGATAATACACCCGTTTGTATTCAAATTTTGTTTTCTCTGTAAACTTGTTCTTACAGATCTTCATTCATTTCTCTCACATACCGAATAATCGAATCGTTGTCGCTTCATTCTTTTGTTAATTGTGCTTAAAGCCAAATTTTTTGATCAACTTTTATCTGATCATTGTGCTTTAAAGATATAATATTTTTGATCAACCATTGTGATCAAATGTGAATAACGCAAAATTTTAAGAGGGACTGAGTGCTTATCAGAAATACCTCTATGGAATGTCAAAACCGACAGACCTACCCAAGAGGACAACCATATCTGAGTGAGTTTAAATCAAAAAGGGTTTGTGTGCTGAGACTAAAATGAAAAAGAGAGGGGTAGTTGTTGTGAGCTAAAAGAATTAACGAGAGTTGTGTCAGGATAAAAGAATATGAAAATCCTGTTCCAAACTTACATAATCTGGGCATACCACATAATCTATTAGTTCTCGATTCTTTGGAGACTAATATTGAAAAAGGCAAAGCCCAGGCCAATTCTTGTCACAACCCCACCAACTACTCATTTATCTCTCAACAGATAAATGTTTCAATAACATTTGGGGCACGCAGTTCATCATCTATCAGTTTCTCATTCGGAGAAAGTTGATATTCAAGTTAGAAGGATATATGCCCCCCCTTCAAGTCTTTTTGATCACATATTGAGTGATAAATTTGTGTAGTCCACACGGTTTATCTTTTTGAGCCTAAA
>NW_020200590.1:27816-51284 GCF_001531365.2 Cynara cardunculus var. scolymus
GAGAGGGTCGTTTTGAAGGGGTTTTGGTGGCTTGGCTAGACTCGGAGGGGTTTACCCTTGCCCTGGCCACCTGAGGAGAAGAGGTAGTGATGGACACAATAGAAGTTAGCACCACATCACTGTCCCTCAGCTTATGATCCAGAATCTTGGATCCAAGCTTGGAAACCTGAAGGCTTCCTTCCGTGGAGTAATTATCTCCAAAGATCTTCGCAAAGACCATCGAAAGGAACCTGGTGTAAGGCACCTCCTTTTCTCGCTGGCGCTTGCTCAGTTTGAGCACCAGGTTATCGAAAATGACCGCAACATAATTTATATTGTGACGCTGAATCGCAGATACGCCTATGGTTAAGGCGATCCTAGAGGCCTGGTCCTGACCTCCAATTTTTCCACCCATGCACTGGATTAAATAAGAGAACAGGTATTGCCAAACAATTGACATCCTGTTCTTCTCAATCTTGGACAAGGACTTCATGGGAGCATTTGAGTCCTTCTTCATTGGCCATTGATAGCCAATGGTGTCGAGACACTCGATGATCTTGGTCGTTGTGGGTTCGCTGTCGTAGGGGCCTTTGGGAAGGCAAAGAGCCGTCCTCAAAGTGTTGACGCCAAACTTCACTTCCATGCAGTTGAAGGTGAAGTTGACCTGCTCCACTTGGCGTCCAGGCTTGACCTCAACATCGAAGACTTCAGCAGTGAACCAGAACTGCTGAAGAAGTTCTTTCACCATGATAGGATCATGGTTGAGTGTGAAGCCCATCGACGACTGTTTAAGGAAGTCGACCGCTTCTTGGTAGTCCGCCTTTGATGAGGGGATATCTAACAAGGCAATGTGGTTGTTGGCCTTCATGGATACCTCATCGAGAGAGAAGTTGACATTCTTGGCGGCCATATGTTTTAATAATAAGAATAAGATAAACAGGTTGTTAGTAAAAGAAAAACCAAGATTGTTTGGGAGAAGAATATAGAAAAGTTTTTGAAGCGATAAAAACTTCTTTTGAAAAATCCTTAAAGAAGATTTAGGATTTTTCAAGTAGAATGTGTATACAGAAACAAGATTATGACAAAGAAAGAGTTGATTACATAATCTTTGTTGTTTAATGTATTAAGAGAAAAAAGTTCCTAAAACAAATTAAACGTTTCTTATAACAGAAGATAAAGAAGAAAAAGATATTGACGTTAATGGTTTGGAGAGAAAAGGTCAAAAAGAGTTTGAAGATTGAGAGAGTTCTTGCTTTGGAGAAATCTTACCAGAGGTTCATCTAAAAATTTTGAAAGCGTAAAGAAAAATCGTCTCATATTTATAGGTAGGAGAAGAGAGAAGGAATATGAGAGGGTAAAAAGACGACGGTTCGGGAAAGTGGTCATGATGAAAAAAATACCACGTTCACATCCAAGATTGGATGACATTAAATGAGGTGTAATGACAGAACCTTTTGCGCGTCCCAAAGCGTTGCGCATAGTAAATAGAGCATGTAATCATTAAGACGGTTCATTAATTATTTTCTTTTAAAAACAAATGGTTTTTAAGAAAACGAAGAGTCATACAGTGTTTAACTAAACACTGATAAGACTGTTTAAAACATTTTATCACTGAAGATGAAAGACATCAATGAGAGTTTTAAGATATCAGTGTCAGTGATAAGAGAATCACTGAAACTAGCATTTAAAAACAAACTTTTTAATCACTGGTTGAGAGAGGTTCAGTTATTGTTTTTTATTTTTAAGAGAAGTATAAAAATATACTCATAGATTTGGTCAATGATAAGAGTATCACTGAAACCAACTTTTAAAACTTTAGTCACTAAAGAAGAAAAGCTTCAGTGAGGGTTTTAAGTCGAAGAAAAGAGAAGAGTAATCGTACCTGAGAGAGAATAGATATATTTACTCAAAAGTTCAGTGTCAGAGATAGAGCACTGAATCATTTCACTTACTATGTGATGTTTAATAGCTGAAGACGTTTAACATTCTCAATTCACTGATCAAGATGTTGAATCTTGTCTCATCAAGTGGCTTGGTGAAAAAGTCAGCGAGTTGATACTTAGTTGGAACAAAATGAAGTTCAATATCACCATTCATAACATGATCTCTGATAAATGATATCGGATGTCAATATGTTTGGTCTTGGAGTGAAGTACAAGGTTGTTTGCAATAGCAATAGCACTAGTTCTATCACAATAGATAGGAACCTTTGAAAACTGAAGATCGTAGTCCATCAGCTGGTTTTTCATCCAAAGAATTTGGGTTCATCAACTACCAGCGGCTACGTATTCAGCTTTAGCTGTTGATGTGGACACTGCTTTTGATTTTTGCTTGTCCAGCTCACCAACTTGCCACCTAGAAGCTAGCAACCTCTAGTGGTGCTTTTCCTATCAATTTTGCAACCTGCAAAATTACTATCCGAATAACCGATTAGGTCAAAACCTGAACCCTTAGGGTACCAAAGATCCATGTTAGGATTTCCCTTAAGATATCTGAATATGCATTTGACAGCGATCAGATGGGATTCCTTTGGTTCAGTTTGATATCTTGCACATAAGCAAGTGGAGTACATGATATTGGGTCCGCTAGCTTTTAGATACAGCAGGGAACCGATCATTCCTTTATAAACAGTAACGTTTACAGGCTTTTCATTTAGATCCTTGTTGAGAGAAAGTGGAGGAGCCATTGGAGTCTTCATAGATGAACTGTTGGATAGATCAAACTTCTTCAGCATGTCTCGAACATACTTACTTTGGCTGATAAAGATACCTTTAACTGTTTGTTTGATTTGGAGACCTAAAAATAAACTTAGTTCTCCCATCATACTCATCTGATATTCTTTCTTCATGCGTTCAGGGAAACGAAAACATAAATAGGGATTAGTGGAACAAAAAATAATATCATCGACATAAATTTGGACTAGAATGATGTGACCCTTAACTTTCCTAAGAAATGAGGTATGGTCAATCTTTCCACAAGAGAATTTCTCAGAGATGAGAAAAGAGGAAATGGTATCATATCAGGCACGAGGAGCCTGTTTTAACCCATAAAGAGCTTTATCCAACCTATAGACATGGTTTCGATACTTAGGGTCAAGGAACTCTGGAGGTTGTTCAACATAAACTTCCTCTTGAAGTTTCCCATTAGGGAAAGCCCTATTTACATCAATTTGAAAGACTTTGAAGTCTCTATGGGCAGCAAAGGCTAGAAAAAGTCGAATTGCTTCGAGTCTAGCCACTGGTGCGAAGGTCTCGTCATAGTTGATCGCTTCTTCTTGTCTATAACCATGAGCAACAAGCCGAGCCTTGTTACGGGTTACCACACCATTTTCATCCAACTTATTGCGATAGACCTATTTGGTGCCTATCACTGATTTGTCAGATGGACGTGTGACAAGGTACAAGACTTTGTTTCTATAAAACTCAATGAGCTCCTCTTGCATGGCAAGGACCCAACTAGGGTCAGAGATAGCATCATTTATTTTCTTGGGTTCAACTAAAGAAAGAAAGTTGACAAAGAGACAGATATTACCCAGACCACGATGTGTCTTGATACCTGCATTTGGATCACCAAGAATTTGATGAATTGGATGGTCTTTTGTCCATCGCTGAGCCAGTAGAGGAATTTCATCTGAATAAGCGAGTTCAAGAACAAAGGATGAGGCTTCAGCAGAAGTATCTTCAGCAATAGGGACTATAGCCAAAGGAGCCTTAGATTCAGTGACTGAAATAGGTTCAGAAAGTGAAGGCATTTCATTAACTGATTAATCAGTGTTTGAAGTAGAAGGAGGAACATAGCTAATGGGCATGACAACAATTTCTAAAGAAGATGTGTTGGAGTGACTAGTTGTAATTGGAATGATGAGTGGATTATCTTTAGCTTCAGGAGATTCAGTATTGAGAGGAGCACTGTAGGAAGCTCCAGGTTGTCCATAGTGAGAGAACATCCAGTTTTCTAATTCATTCTCATCATTTAAGATGGGTGACATGAATAGATTCCTCAATCGTCTGTCTTTGTTTGTTGAATACTCTAGGCTTTGGATACAGATGAATATCCAAGAAATATTTCTTCATCAGCTTTGGGATCAAACTTTCCAAGTTGGTCGTGATTGTTGAGAATGTAACAAGTACAAAACATATAGAAGGTCTTCTTCCATGAAAAAGTTCATATGCTGTCTTCTTAAATCTTTTCACGATCAGCGATCGATTTTCAGTAAAACAAGCGATGTTGACAGCTTCAGCCCAAAATTGAGTAGGGGGATGGGATTCGCTGAGAATTGATCGAGTAGCCTTAATGATTGTTTGATTTCGTCTTTCAGTGACCCCATTCTGCTGAGGAGTTCTCACTAAAGAGAAGTTGTGAGAGATTTCCTTGTCCTCAAAGAAGTTATCCAYAATACTATTTTTGAATTCAGTGCCATGGTCACTTCTAATAGATCGTACTTTAACATTGTTGAGTACCACTATTTTCTTGATGAATGAAATGATTTCTTCAGGAGCTTCATCTTTGGATCTAAGAAAGAAGACCCAAGTGTACCTGGCATACTCATCAACAATGACGAGTGTGAACTTCTTTCCAGCTAAGGATTGCACGTTGACTGGACCAAAGAGATCCATATGCAATAGCTGAAGAGGTGCAGTCACTGAAGAGATTTGCTTAGACTTGAAGTTAGCTCTTGTGTGTTTTTCTTTTTCACATGCAGAGCAAAGAGATTCCTTTGCAAAAGAATGTTGAGAAAGACCAGTGACAAGATCATTTCTTGACAGCTCGCTAAGTGTCATGAAGTTGAGATGAGAAAGTCGTTTGTGCCATAGCCAGTTGATTGCTGACGAGGCTTTAAAGAAGAAACAGCTATTCTCAGTGAGAGAGGAATTCATATTGATGATATATACATTCTCTAGACGAGAACCGATTAACGCAACCTTATCATCTTTGTCAAGAACATGACATGAATTCTTCTGAATTTAACTGTATAATCTTTATCACACAGTTGACTGATGCTAAGAATATTGTGCTTCAGTCCTTCAACATATGCAACGCGTTTGAAAGTTGTTACATCATTGCTTAATATACCAAAACCTCTGGTATATCCTTTTCTGTTACTACCAAAGGTTACGGAAGGTCCTCTTTCTTCCTTGAAATGAGTTAGCAAGGATCATATGTCTTGAACATTCGCTATCAAGATACCATATACCTTTGACATCCTACACAAGGAAACAAGTTAAGAATGCTATTTGTACCCAACTATTGGGGTCCAGCTTTGTTAGAGGCTTCATCCGCTAGAACTGAAGAATCAGTATCAGTAGATGGCATCACTAAACCTGAAGAGGTTTGAGTGGAGAGAGAAACAACCTCTGACACTACTAAAGTAATTTCAGTGGAAGTCTTCACTGAGCCTGATGAAGAGGCTTCAGTGGTAGGAACTACAACGTCTGATGCTGAAGACTTTTCAGCAGGAGTTGTCTTAGCTGACCCTGAAGAAGAGGCTCTAACGGTTTTCTTCACTTTGGTTGCTTTCGCAACCTTAGTGGATGATTTCACCTTGGTTGATTTCTCAGCCTAGCTATTTCTTGCTCATAGCTGGTGAACCAGCCTTGGCAGCAGAAGGATACTTCCTAACAATATGTGTTTTCTCACCATAGTGTTTACACTTCCTAAAGCTTAGGGTGGCTTTAGGGCCAAGAAGTATCAATTTTGAAACGGGACCATCTCCAAGGATTCCCTTCTCATTGGTTCTCGGAGGAACCTTTGAGGAATTGGATTCCTTATGTGAAAAATTCACCTGGAGCTAAGACTTGGATTTCTGAGAGGGTTCAGATTTCCTAGTCCCTGAAGAAGAAGAAGCTTTACAAGCTAAGGGAATAGACCTTGATCTATTAGACTTGTTAGACTTCATAGAAAGGGGTGCTGTGACAATGGATTTACCTTTGCCTTTGCAACAAGAACTCGAAGGAGTTTCAAGATTCAAGATAAAGACTAGAAGAAGGGGCTTCAAGATGACTCTCAGAAAGAGAAGACTAAGACGAAGAATTGTTGAGAATAGAAGAGACAAAGGTGCCAAATTTAAGCATGGACTTGTCTGTAACACGTTCTTCCTGATCAGTGGAGAATCCTAGACTAGTCGTTATCTTGGCGGGGATCTGAGCTTTAATGATCTCATAGGCTTTAATGGAAGCTTTACACCACCCTTCAATGGTAGCTTTCTCAGCCTTAAGTTCAGCGATTGCTCGCTCACGCTCAGCGATAGCCTTCTCACATTCAACGGTGATGGCTTGGTTTACTCGACAAATGTCAGCTCTTTGATCTTAGAATGGAAAATATTCAATTGCTCTTGAAGATCAACGTTAAGCATTTATGCTTTCGATTTCCCATTGAAGGCATTGTAAAGGTCAACTGTCAACGTATCCAGGCAGTAAGACTAGAAGAAGAAGAGGGTTCATTCAGGGAACATACCTGAGTAGTAGAAGAGGTAGATGTCTCAGAGGAAGTAGATGCTTCTGAAGATCCTTCATCTGCATCTATGGCCATCAAGTAGATATAGGTTGTATCCTCTTCATCTGAAGATGATTCATCGGATGATTCTGCCCAGTCATGCTCTTCAGCGACAAGGCCCTTAGCCTTTCGCTGGTTGTTCTTCATCTTCATGTACTTCTCCTTCACTTTTAAGTACTTTTTATCTTTAGTCCTGAAGGAGGAAGGAGCTTTAGAAGATGGCATCACAGCTTTCTTCGATCTGCATTAACCTGTAAAATGTCCGGGCCGGTGACAGTTGTAACAGACAGCTGAAGCCTTGTCTATTCTTTCAGACTTTGGCTTTTCCCTGAGGGACAGCTGAGGAGATCTACGGAAGTTACTTTTGTGGGCGAATCTCCTGAAGACTTGGTCAGGAGGGCCAGGGATTCATCAAAATCTTTTAAATCAGATTTTGGAATATCCTCAGATATAGAAGGGTCTATCTCTGTAATAACAATAGGAGGAAGAGAAGAGACAAAAGGGGTAGAAGAAGTTTCAGTTAAAAGAAGCTTCAGAGATCAAAGCTAAAGGAGAGATTTTCTTTTCCCTGGAATCTTTTACAAGATTCCTCTTCAGTTGACGAGATTGCTCATGGTTAAGCAGAATCCCATATAAAGTAGAGAAAGAAATAGTGGACATGTCATTGGACATGTTGAGACACATGGAAAAGGTGTCCCAAGACTCAGGAAGACATTCCAGAAAATTAGTTATAGTTTCAGAATTGGAATCTTCCCTACCGACAACCCTAAGATCAATAAGGAGACAATTAAAACGTTGATGTACTTCGGACAGCATCTCAGACTTTCCACAGAGAAAGCTTTCGTACTGTCTTACTAAATTGATCTTTCTAGTTTCTTGAACCTGAGTGGTTCCTTCATATTGAACACAAAGCATGTCCCACATGAATTTTGAAGATTTAAGTTTCACCACGGAGTGATAAATCTCATCAGGAAGAGACATAGCTATTATAGTCCGAGCACGAATGTCTATAGCTATCTTCTTCTTGTATTCATCGCTCCACTGATGAGGGAGCTTTGGAATCTTTCGTTCAAGAATCGCGGTAGTCGTAGCTGTTGCTGGACCAGCCGGAGCAATAGCAAATGGAATATATGGTCCATTATCTATGTAATGTGGAATTTCAGAATCCACACCTTCAAGAAATAGGGACATCCGGCTTTTCCAGAGACTAAATTTGTCACAAACGAATCGGGGAGGTTTGGCAAGAGAGCCATTGTCTTGTGTGTGTGTGTGTGTGTGTGTGTTTGTAATATGTAAATCCATTTGAAAGCAGTAAAGTTATCTAAAGAAAAAGATAAGCTAATACAGAAAAACAGCTAAACAGATTAGAGAAAAGAGAACACTACTCTGATACCACTTCTTGGTCCTTTGAGGGTCTACTAGATAAGTAAAACAGTTTGTAGAAGGAGGGGGGGATGAATACAAACAAAATGTTTTCAAATTTAAAAAGTATATTGATAAAAAAGATCAATACAAAGTTTACAAGACTGTTTGCGGAAAGATAAGGTAACAAAACCTATCTAAACAATCTTTGGTTACACATAGATTTTTAGCAAATGAGAAAAGAAATGTCGTAAGAAAAGTTCCTTTACTTATGCTAGAAAATGCTCAAAGTAAAAATTAGGTTTAGAGAGTGAGTTGTGTGCACTCTGCATGGAGAAGAAACACTTATATTTATACCCAGTGCATTAAATGTTCATTTAATGCAAAATGGTAGGGTTAGAGTGCATGTCAAGCCTTAAGAGGAAGGCTTGTCCTTTGCTACAGTGAATAGTACAGAAAGCACTATTCATCAGCAGACATCCTAACCTAAAGTTGGTGGGTAATAGAGTCAACTAGTCGACTCCGTACCGTACCAACGTTTAGAAGGTTACGGGTTTGTCCTTTGTGTGTATGGGGACAAGACAATAACAATCGTGCTAAGCAAGCTTCCTTTGATCGCTGAATGCTGGAATAACCTGGAGGTCTCTTCAGCATTCACTGTGGCTTGAGCTGTCTTCACACATATGTAGACAGGCTTCTAATCACTGAGTACCGCTTTAGATCATGTACTCGCCAGTCCCTAATCTTCAGTTTCAGTCTTCGACATTAGCTGAAGGTTCTTTGGTGTGAGTGTTGTCTTCTTGAAGTATCGCTGTTTCTGATTGAATTTACAATACAAGTTCTTCAGCGATCACTGAACAGACTCGATGATGATCGTAGGAACTGAAAAGAAAAAAACATAAATACATCGTATAAGTGAAAAGGGATTATCATCAAATCACTGAGAGAGAGTGTCAACAAAACCTTACCATGATGAAGTTCTCCATAGCCTTTGATTTGTCCTTGCATATTATCCCCGAAAGTCACTCGTCTTCCAATTTTGTCTTTGAATGAGGAGAGCAACTCTTTGTTGTCGATCATTGTCTTGAGCATCCAGAGTCAAGGTACCAGATGTCCACATGCAACTTCTACAAAAACAAATTATATGAATTTGGGTACCCATTTCATGATGGGTCCTCGATGATTAGGCTTTGGAGTCTCGACTTTTTGTTTGGGGGAAGGGTCTGCCTCAAAACCTAATTTTCCAAACATGGGGTATAGTTGGCCAGATTTGGCCTTAAGAGTTATCTTGTTCTGGGTCCTTTTGGATTTATTCTTTGATGACCCAGAAAGAATGCAATTAGGGGTAGAAAGGTGTTGCTTTAATTGTTGCAGCAGAGAAAGACATTAGCAAGTATGAACACAATTTTGAGGACAAAATGATTCATTGGATTCATAAAACATATTATTACAATCTTTCCTAGCATTTTTTGTTCGAAAGAACTCCCTATCTAGTTTTGATTGTTTATTTAAATTGGTCTTTGTCTTGTCTAGCCTGCCTTTCTCCCCTCTTACTTCTTTGGCCTTCAGAGGCCTCTCTAAAACAGAGGAATTTAATTTAGAGTTAGAAGTAGAATTTCCTTTCTTTTTCGGAGTGAACTTTATTAGCTTTTGATATTTAGACTTCGGAAATTTAGATGCAGATGTGGTAGATTTGGATTTCTTAGCCTTGTTTTCCTTCTCGAGCTCAAGAGAAGACTTGGCTTTCAAACACATGTCCACTAACTCAGGACACATGGGAATATTTTTCCTCTGCTCCATTGCTGGAACAGATTTATTTGATATCCCATTTTGAAGTTCATGAAGTTCTAGTCCTGTTTTCACTATCTCTGTCTCATTCTGCTATGCACTTGAGTCCACTCTTGATTTTGAGTTGTAGAGATTTCATTGAGATCATGAGATCATTGTAGACAAGCGTCAATGCCTTCGTCCTTCTGTTGCATCGATGGGGAGCTTGCAAAAGTTTTCGAGGAATTACTCTATGGATTATTGGAATAAGATACAGAGGGATGATTCAAAACCTCAAGCAGATCTTGCTCAAAACTTTTCTCACCTTCTCTGTGAATTCATCCATCAACTTTGGATCCAGAGTTTTGAAAATATCATCTTTCAATGCACGCTTGGTCTCTTCTAATTTAGTTTTAATTTCATCACCATTTGATTTTAAAGGCTCGGGATTATGGGTACCAAAGCTAAAAAATTCTTCTTTATTCTGTATGCTTTTTAAATCAACTGGATGCATACTTTTAGAAGAGTAAGAGATGTTTCAAACTTGAGATTTCGAGCTCTGGCCACACATTCATGTTTAATTTCATCAAGAGTACGTTTCTTCTTCTAGGTGAGGTCTAGGTCTGTATAACCTATACCTGCTTTATTCTATTGAGAGTTTATCTTTTCGTACACCTACTGAGGATCTTGATACTTTTTAAGCAAGAGCTCTTTTCTTTGTAAGCTCTGGTGTAAGAATTTCTTTTTCTTTTGAAAATAAATTTTTAAGGCTAAAGAATTTAATCTATCACGTTCTTTCTCTATTATTTCCTTGTCCTTTTTCTGCATACCTTTTTTCAGCTCTGAGCACTCTGTTTTTCAACTATTTTCTGTGGAGAGTTTGGTTTTTAAGATTTTATCTTTCTCCACAAAAAGCTCCTCTTTTTTTGCAGACAAAATCTCTATTTCACATTCAAAGAAATTGTTTTCCTTTTCTAAAGCTTTTCTTTTTGCCTTTTCGTCAGAGAGTTTTGGTCGTAGTTTTACAAAATCTTGGGTTAAAATAGATATGCTTTTCTCCACTTCAGAATGGGAATAGCCAGAAGTAGAGCATACATTAGGGTCGGAGCCGGATCCAGACTCTTCTACATCGTGATTAACAGCCATAACGCATAAGTGAGCTTGGTCCTCTTCTTCTGATGTAGAGTTAGAGACCCAGTTCTCTTGTTCGTTCATGAGACTCCTTTGGGGCCGGTTGTACTTGTACCTATTTTTGTAGTACAATTCATCTTTGACCAGAGGGCCTTTGCACTCCTTTGAGTAGTGGACCATTCTTTCGCATCTGAAGCATCGAACTACATGCTTCTTCTTATCAGGTTGTTCTTCCTCCTTGATCAACTGAAAAGGAGGGTTCTTTTGCTCAAAACTTCTATCCTTCCCTCTGTCACTTTTACTTCCTCTCTTATCAAATACCTGTTTTCCAAACATCCTTTGAAATTCCTTGGTGATAAGAGCCAAGGATTGTACAAATGCACTAATGTCATCATCTTAAGAGCTTGAAGCTTTGTCTTCATCATCACTCTCTGTTACAAGATCTTTCTTCCCCCTTCTTCTATCATCTCTCGATCTTTGTTCTCTGGATGGTTGGCTAGATTTAGTCTCTTTGGAGTCAGAGACAAGAGGTAGAGGTCCACCCAGAGCGACCTTGTTCTTCTGCACCTCTTGTTCTTGTGCCTGCAAGGTGTCGTAGACGTCATGCAATGTCCACTGTTCCAAATCCTGATTTGCTTGAAAGGCATTGACAGATTTCCCCATTCATTATTCAACTTTTTCAAGAAGAGCATATTATTCTCTTCTTGAGTTCAAATCACATCGCACTTTTTGCACTTATTGATTAGTGTGTTGAAACGATGATAAGTCTGCTCGAGAGACTCATCAGGGAGGGCCAGAAAGCTATTGTACTCGTTGAGACATTGAGCACATCTATTCTTCTTCATCTTGATTCCTTCTTCAAGATGGTTTGCCAACTGATCCTACAAATCCTTGGCGGATTCTCAAGCATCCAGAGATTGAAAGATATTGTATGGAAGAGCCATTATCAAAAGACTTTTGGCTTTTTTGATCGACTTCCACTCGTCTTTTGTCTTCATCATCCCAATATCTTCGGAGTTTGGGAACACGACTTGAAGGAACTTCAACGGTGTCTCCAGCAGGTGAAACCCAAGGAATTAGGTTCGTGGAAACATAAGGACCGTTGAGAATAGATTCATACAATTCAAGATCTAGACTGTCATAGAAGTTTATCATCCTAATCTTCCATTGGGGATATTCATCCCGAATGAGAGTAGAAGGTTTTGTGAGGGAACCAACACTATACATAAAGTTCAAGATTGATTAGACATTTCAAATAAGTTTTGGATAAATAATAAGTAGGAAGTAGAAAACTCTGAGCTAATGAAACTAGTAGTTACAGAGAATACTTAAAGAAACGTTTTTGAAGAATTTGATATGAGATCTGAATGAAATGCGTTCTAAAAACAATAACCAACAAAAGAGGATTATCCTTATTGTATATAGATTGACTAATCAATTAATCTGATTAGCAGGCACTGATACCAATTGTTGGAATCCATACTCCTCTTAAATATCAAGAAACACAGTAAAATCAGAGATTGAAAGAAAGCAAGACTGTGTAATTGAAAGTGGTTAACATAAATATTCAAGAAGATAATAAGAATGAAAAACAATCTTGAACAAGTCGGATGCTTTTTTAGATTTCGAGTATAAAACAGTAAAATCTCAATCTAACAATATTCTCACAAGAACTCTCTATTATGGAGCGTAGTCTAATTTGGCAATCTAACATGTTATTATAACTTGAGGAGGATGCCTTCTTTTATACGACTATGCTAAACAGAATCTCCTAGATTCTAGGCTTCAAACTCTGACTTCTTGATCAGCGTCGTTAGCCTTCACGTTCCTTGGAAAACATGGTGGAATCTGTTAGGAGTCTTGTGGATAAGTCTGAACAAATTGTGCGCAAACCATGGGAGTAGGAGACTCAGAGGTTATGTGCCTTGAATCTAGCTTTGTATCATGTATTTAAGCTTTTTGATGCTTAAGCCTTGATCTTCCTCTGGGTTGAGCACGGGCTCTGTATGTGAGACACTTAGTTTGAGTAAGAGCTCTGTCTCTTAGTATCTTCTGCATAAAATCTCTTGGTCCAGATTGCTTCAAACGACTAAGTCCTAAATGACCAGAGTAAGAGGCTTCTTACTTACACTTTTACAAGTGGGGTTCTAACAGACAAAATAATTGGTGATCCATCATCTGGTGTAAAGATAAGGTATGCCACTATAAATGAATGCCTCTTTGCAAACATTTTCAATATGGTAGAACCAAAGAAGGTTTCTGAAGCTCTACAAGATCCAAACTAGATAGATGCCATGCAAGAAGAGTTGCTCCAGTTTGAGAGAAACAAAATTTGGTCCCTCATGCTTCTCCCCAAGGGTAAAACAGTAAACCGTAATCGGGACCAAATAGGTCTGGTTGCCAAGGGCTACTACCAAGAAGAAGGGATAAACTATGATGAAACCTTCACTCTCGTTCCTAGGCTTGAAGCAATAAGAATATTCTTAGCCTATGTAGCACACAAGGATTCAAGATCTATCAGATGGATGTCAAGTCAACCTTCTTGAATAACAAATGGCAAGAAGAGGTTTACGTTTAGAAACCACCCGGGTTTGATAATGCCAAACATCCTTTGTATGTCTACTTTCTAGATAAAGCTCTATATGGGCTCATTCAAGCACTTAGGCCCTGGAATGATACACTCTCTACTTTTCTCATAGCCAATGGATTTGAAAAAGGTACAATTGACACAACACACTTTCTCAAAAAACACAAAGAAGACATATTACTTATACAAATATATGTGGACGACATCATATTTGGCTCAATTGACTCCAAGTTTTGTGAAAAATTCTCAGACCTGATGAAAAGTAACTTTGATATGAGTATGATGGGAGAACTTAGTTTCTTTCTGGGTCTTCAAATAAAACAATCTTCAGAAGAAATTTTCATCAATCAGTCCAAATATGCGACTAACCTTATGAAAAATGCAATCTCTCAAACTCTTCATCAATGAGAACTCCCATGGCCCCAGGAGCTAAGTTATATTAGGATCCATGAAGCAAGGTTGTAGATGTAAAAACCTACTGAGGCATGATTGGATCACTCCTGTACCTAACCGCTAGTAGACCTGATATTATGTTTGCCACATGTCTTTGTGCAAGATATCAAGCAAATCCCAAAGAGTCTCATCTTTATGCAGTCAAGAGGATCTTTAGATACCTTAAGGGAACTCCTTCATTGGGTCTCTGGTATCCAAACAATTCTGGCTTTGAACTAATAGCCTATACAGATGCAGATCATGCAGGGTGCGAGCTTGGTTAGAAAGAGTACGTCCGGAAGTTGTCAACTTCTGGGAGAGAAGTTAGTAACTGGACATCCAAAAAACAAAATTATGTCTCAACATCTACAGCAGAAGTAGAATATGTAGCTTCTGCTAGTTGTTGTTCACAAGTGATCTGGATGAAAACCCAACTGAAAGCTTATGGATTTCAGTATGACAAGATCCCCATCTTGTGTGACTCCATAAGTACTATAGCAATTTATGTGAATCCAGTGTGGCACTCCAAGACTAAATCCATTGATGTCAGGTACCATTTCATCAAAGACAATCTAGAAAAGGGAACCATAGAGATGTATTTTATTCCTACAGATAACCAACTTGCTGACTTTTTTACAAAAGCCCGAGATGAGAAAAGATTTCTTTTTCTAGTCAGCAAGATGGGTATGCTGAATTACACCACTTACGACATAGTGATACCAACCAGAGACCTGCCTCTCTATCTCTAGTACATGGAAAAGTGGTAAAATCTGGCAAAAGATCCAAGATTTTATACTAGAGCCTCTGGATGTTGAAAACACTTGTCTTCTACTTAACCATGCATTCACATTTTACATATAGCCTCTGTTTCAAATTCTTTGGAACCAGCGCCCTTTGGTCCTACATGCTCACTTTATATATCATATTTTGGATCATTAATGTAACCAGAGCTTCTAGTTCTAAAGACCAGAGCCTCTAGATTACAAGTCTTTGGAACTAGATCCCTTCTAGTCTAATAGACCATGTCCAAAACAAAGTCATTAAGCTCAAACAACAACCAAAGCCTCTGGTTCTAAAGATCATAACCTATGTCCCACAACTCTTTACAACCAGAGCCCTTTTGGTTCCAACAAAGAGTTTTAAAGACCAAGTATTATGCTCCTAATACAACCAGAGCCTCTGGTTCTTAAGACCAAAGCCTCTAGATACCAAGTCCTTAGGACAAGAGCCCCTCTGTTTCAATGTGACTTAACTATTGCTCACTTATCCTTTATCCATCTGTCCACCTTCACAACCAGAGCCTATGGTTTTATAGATCAGAGCCTATACCCTCATAAAAAACCATATTCTTAATTCAAGGGCGAGTTTTGCTCATTAAAACCTACCCAGAGCATGTTTTAAGGGGGATCAAATGCATTTTACTTAGTCTTAAATTCGTCAAAGTACAACCAGAGGCCCTCTAGTTTACCTATAAGGGACTTCAAAGTAATCCGAACCAACATTTAGGCCAACCAGAGTCTCTAGTTCGTATATCCAAAGCCTCTGGGACAAGAAATGCTTTTATACTGAAAAAATTTGGGCTTCAAGTACAACCAGAGCCCCTCTGGTTTAACTTTAAGACCAACTATAGCCCCTCTGGTTCATCTACCATGAGTCTGGAAATTTTTCCAAGGGTTTTAAATAAACACATGATAGAATATTCATATTACCCTCTGACAAAAATATCTAAAGCCACTCGTTCATAAAAATCCAAATACTTCGAAGGCCAACTTAAATTTATGACCAACCAGAGACCCTCTGGTTTGTCATCACGGCCATCCAGAGACCCTCTGGTTCACCTATGAAGAGTCCTTGGACACTTCATCTTTCATTACCAACCAAAGCGTCTTTGGTTCAGTGGTCATGAACTTCAAAACACTTTTATCCACAAAACCCATATTAATTGCAAACCTTTTTCAAGATTATGAAAAATTGTTGCTTTTGTGACTATAAACTATCCAACATGTGTCTTTAGAAGACCAAAACTTCGTAATTAACATTAATCTAACAATTAATTGGGATTTTCAAAATTTTAAAATAAATATATGTTATTATTAATATTGATGAATATCCTTATGGATAATTATCTGCATGTGGGTCATCCATCATGGTCACCAGCCTGTGACCACAACTTTTCCCCACACACCACCCTTCCATATTACCATGCATCAACCCCAACATGACATATGCCCCTATCTATGACAACCATCTTGATCATGAGTTGTTTTTATGGCTCACGTCAATAAAATTTACCTTTTTCGTTGTGTCAGCTGTCCTTTCACCTTTTCATAACCTTTGACCTTCACCTCCTATAAATACCACACTACCAACTATATTAAACCTTCACGCTCACAAATACCTTCTTCGATGAACTGAACCTATAACTGCAACCTGTGATTAAAAACCTGGAACTTACTCCTAATGGCATCTTCATCTGCTTCACACGAGTCAAACCCAAATGACAGCCATGTGCAGTCTACCGACGTCGATAGTAGTGCCATCATCTTCCTCCCTATAAAACCCAACAACAACCATATTGACCTCCACCCACAACTCTTTGAAGATCGTTTTTCCATTTTGGTAGAGTTCTTACAAAACTGTGTCTTACAACCTTCCCTCACACTTTCGGACAATAAGGTCCCGGTTAGATATTTTTAGTAGTATTGGCACACATGGGACTTCTACCATGAAAACCATGGAATTATGGGAGACATTAATGCTCCAAATGACATGGTTTGTACCATCAAGATTTCGAGCGTCAAGATCTCCAAACTATTGTTCAAACCAACGAGGAACGAGCTCCAGATCGCCCAATACCATGAACAGCCTACGAGCCACGACATCCTTAGCTTCATCAGAATGTTAGGCTATAATTGGGAGATACGAAATGCTTCTGACTTCAAAAGACAATACCTTCCACCTATATGGAATGTCTTTTTTAGTGTATTAAACAGGGCCTTACCTGCAAACATAGAAATATGGACCAGGGCAATATAAAAATAATGATTATTATGTAAGGTCTCTACTTCAACATTTCCCTTGACTACGCGCTACTCATCTATAAAGAAATCCACACTGCTGTAGTTAAGAAGAACAAACTGATCGCCATAGGAAAACCAGTTTCATCGGTTATGTTCCCTCGCTTCCTCACCCTCTTTATCAAGGATGCGATGAGGGAGCATAATCTTCTAGTTCATGGACCCTTCATCCTACAGTTCATCATGATGGGTCATCGCCACATTTCAAGAGATGCCTACTAGGCTGAGAGGCCACTGTCACAGGTCATATTGCATATCATACCAGAGACCTCTGACACCTTAAGGAATACCTAAGCTCTACGTTGGTCCAAAAACTGATACTGGCTACCCCGAAGCACATAGAGCCAACCCTACAAACGAGTGAGGCATCACAGGGTGAGAGGATTTAGACTGATGATGACTTCGACTGTAATGACAGTCATCCCACCTCACCCAAACTCGTACAAACAGTCTTTGAGCCTATCTATCCATCCAGAGGCCACTCTCGGGTCTCTAAATATAGAAGTACTGAGGAAACCTCCTTTGTATCACCTCTCTGTTGAAGATATAAGGTCCCCTTCTCCTCAGGGCTGATACCATACACAAACTCGGAAGCATTTGTTGCTTCCGACTTTGACATTCACCAAGATCGTCCAGAGGGATCTTCTTTTCATGCACCCACCCATTCGATACTTGGTTTATCGATGGAGACACATACGTATTTCCCTTCATCAGACTCTGAATTTGATGAGGTGGAACATACTATCGGAATATCCCAAGATAGTTCTTTCTTAGACGGCTATCAAGGACAAGATGGAATTCCTCCCTTCCCAGACATCCAAATAGGCATCCATGGAGGCGCCTCTGGAATTGAGGCTCAACCCATGGCATTCGTTGCCGTGGGGGTTACCCCCATTGTTGAGTTGGTTTCAAATGTTGGGCTCCAAGACTTTGTTGATTCAATCAAGTGGTTCTTAGAAGGCCTTAGACTTAAAATCACTAGGGTTGCTGAATCCATCTTCTCCCACCATATCACCCAAATTCAACAATCCATCGCCTCTCTTGAAAATCAATCAAGAGATAACACCACCCGCCTTTATCAACTACAGACTCTGGTGACCCAAAACCAAAACTCCACCAACAAACTTATGGTCACCAGATTCGAAACCCTCTCATCCCAGATGTCAGCCATCGATGCTTCCATCATTTCCTTCTTCAAAGCTATACAAAGCCTCATCCCACCATCCATCACCACCCCTTCCTCTGCAGCATCCACAAATGAAGCCTTCACTTTTTTCGCTATAGAGGTGAGGGAAATTATATCATCCTTAGCCACTACCATACCTGCCACTACTACCACCGCTGCCTTTTATTCATCAGAGCTGGTTTTTAAGGCCGACCTCCAAACATTCAAGGCGACAATAATCTCCAAGTTCAACGAGATCAACGCCAAGTTTGTGAAGAAAACCTCTAAGACTGTTGCTACCATTCAATCCAAACATTCATAGCAACAGGCTCAAAGAAAGTGGAAGGCCCTCTGCTTTATGCCTCATCACTTCTAATAAAGTGGAGCCCCTCTGCCTCTTGCTCTGCAGAGGGGTGCTCCAAGAGTCTATGGCATGAAGACTAAGACCTAGATGACCAGGGTCTCGGTTTTCATGAGGGGGAGACACCATCTATTGCACCAACCATCACTCCATCAGCTCCCACTCAGCAAGTTGCTCAATCACCACCTCCAGCCCAAGGACCTAAGGCGAGGGAACCAGATGATCTACCCTCTGATGATGTAGAAAATGTAAATTTATTCATTCCCTCAATTATTTTTGCGCCATATACCTCTGATCCATCTGCAGGTACCGTTACACACGTAACAAGGGCCATTTTCCTTATCTGAAGTACCCTTACCAACCTCTGAACCATCATCCACTAACCCTTTACCACCAACCGATGAAGCCTCACCCAATTCTTCATCACCCCTAGAAACACAGCCCCTTGCCACACCAACTCAAAGTCCACCACCACAAACTTCAAACCAACCAGAAATACAACTTCCATTCACCCCATCACCTACACCACCTCCATCACCAAGCCAACCTCAACCACAACCTCAACTAGAACCTGCAACCACCCAACATCCAAAAACTACCTTCAACCTGAAACCTCAACCTATCCAGAACCACCATCCATTAACCGAGAGGTACAAACGGTGCTTGCAGACATCCCCTCCTCATCGAGGTAGCATCCCACTATGAACAGAGTGCATGAGGTAATCGTACAGATGGAGACTTTTAAGAAGACATCCCATAGTACCAGTAAGAGAACCCATACTGATGGAAAATATCCATCAATACCTCTATAATGAATGTGACAAGCAGATAGTCTTGAACCCACTAAACTTATCTCTAGAATCGATGAACTTGATCAAGCACCAGTTCATGAGACAACATACCCAACTACCACAAGTCATTTTTTTCAAACAAATGTGTGAAGACTGACCTCGACATCAAGCTTCAAACTTTTACCAACAAAGACGACCCATGGGACTTAAGCAACTTATACAGATACACCATCAATGAGATGATCAAAAGATAAAGTTTGGGATAGCTCAAAGATCGATCATAGAGACTATGGGGACTCTTGTAAATTTTATAGCGAAGAATGATTTTCAAATTCCCCTTAAACTCGGCATCGATAGACTCTCCTATACGACTCTAGATGACGACTTTCCTGGACTTCAAGAGACATGTTCAACATCTGTCTTGACACAACCGAAACTTGGCCTAGTGTACAAGAATGAGTATGGCAGCAAGAGGTTCTTCCGGTTGACTGAGGCCTTCAAGTATTCAACCAATACGCTTGAATTGTTTCGAAGGTCGTTCAAGAAAGGCTATGCAGAAACCACGTGCCAAGGAGAGATTGGACTAAGCTAATCCTTGGGATCTCTACAGTCATCAGACATAGAAAGTTGATGCGATTTTAGAGAATCTTCAACGTAGACCATGAATGAAATATAATATTTCTAACTCTTTTTTATTTTCGTACTATATGAAACTATCCTGTTGATAAAAAAAACTTTTGACAAAAATGATGTTTCTTTTAGATCAATCTATTGTACTTAGATAGTTATTTGTTTCTCTTTCATAGATAGCTATCTTTTATTTTTCATTTAATTAGGGGGAGATTGTTAGACCCCATAATTCTCATATGTAAAGGTAATGAAAAATGCACTAAGTATAGAAGTATGAGACCCGATGGAGATCCAGAAGAGGAGCTGAAAATATTCTAAATGCTAAAGACAAACCAGAGATGCTATGAAGACAATCTAGAGAGGCTATGAAGACCTGAAGTACTTAACTTGATGATCATCCACTATTGAAGAGTTCAATGTGTCGATGAACTTAGCTTTTCCATAACCCTTCTAGTTTCAACAGCTGAAGAATTACGCAAGTGTTAACTATTGTTTGATCAGATTAGTTCTAACAAGTCAACATACGAAGAATCCTGAGTGGACACGCAATCTGAAGACAACTGCACGTGACTCTTCGCCAACATAATTTTGTTATTCTAGGTAGTTAGAGATAATCATCATCTGTCTTAGATAAATATCTTTTCTTTGTTTATCTCATAGATTTCTATCTTAGATTGTTATCTCTTAGACTAGATTACTAGTATAAATAGCATTCATAAGTCTTGTAATATGGTTGACCTTCTCATCATCATCATTACAAAGAATTATTTGAAAAAACTTCATACGTTCTTGATTATTATTCAAGCCATTCATAAATTTTTTCACTCAAAAGATAGATTTAGGTTTTTCTATTTAAGAGAGCTTTGGGATCAACAATGTATAACCAATAACCAAAGTTTCCTATGTAGGTTATCAAAAAATTAGTTATAGAAGATATATGACCGTGAATGTAATAACATAACAGCCAGTTTGCAAATTACAATTCAATTCAAACTAATCTATATAATATATTTTGTTTCATATGAAAATATTGTTGATAGTTGAAAAACAGTAAATATTTATACTAAAGGTACCATTTTTTTAATTTAAAAAAATGGTGTTGTTCATTGTAAATGTTTTAATACAAGAAATTGTTGGTCCCGTTAGGGTCTACACGATGTGTATAACAGTTTGTAGAAGGGGAGATGAATACAAACACAGTAAACTTTTCAAATTTAAATTATATATTGATAAAGAAGGATCAATACAGATTTTACAAGATTGTTTGCGGAAAGATAAGGTAAAGATAACTTATCTAAACAGTCTAAGTTACACACTAGTTCTTAGCAAAGATAAATGATTTGTTGTTTAAGACTTAGAAGAAAGTAAGTTCTTTCTGGGTAAGAACTATTTAAAATACTAAAAAGCTATTCTAACTTTATTTTGAAGATAAGCGTATTGTGTTCTTAAATGTGTGTTCTTTTACTTATGAACATAAGTTAGGGTTCAAGAGTAAGTGATAAAGTATCTCTGTATGGAAATAGAACACATCTATTTATACCCATTGCATTAAATGCACATTTAATGCAATGCAGTAGGGTTTAAACACGTGTCAAGCCTTTAGAGAAAGACTTGTCCTTTGCTATAGTGAATAGTACAAAAGCCTATTCATGAGCAGACATCCTTTCATAAAGTTGGTGGGTAGTAGAGTAAACTAATAGGCTCTGTACCATACTATGCTTCTAGAAAGGGTATGGGTTTGTCCTTTGTATGTGCAAGGACAAGACAAAAACAATCGTGCTCAACAAGCTTCTTTTGATCACTGAATGCTGGAATAACCTGAAGGTCTCTTTAGCATTCGCTGAGGCTTGGGAAGTATTCACACATGTGTAGACCAGAATGTAATCACTGAATACCGCTTCAGATCCCGAACTTGCCAGTCTCTAATCTTCAGTTTCAGTTTTCAACTTTCGCTGAAGGTTCTTTGGTGTGAGTTTTGTCCTCTTGAAGTATCGTTGTCGCTGATGGATTTACATTACATGTTCTCAGCAATCACTGAACAGAATCAGTGATGATCGCTGGAACTAAAAGACAAAAACATAAATACTTCGTACAAGGTAAAAGGGATTATCAACAAATCACTGAGAGAGAGGATCAACAGAAATATTGTGGGTATGGTTTTTGGATGTATCAGGTTTTTTTACCATTGTCTTAACTAGGAATTACATTGATTCTATATTGTTGGTTGTGGACTCGATTGGTACTAGATGGAACCAGTTAGTTTCTATTAAGGTCAATGTTTTTGTTTGGCATTTGAGTTTGAATATGATAGCCACTCGTGATAATTTGGATAGAATGGGGTGTTTAGAACCCTATTTGTAAAAGTGTAAGTAAGAATCTTCTTGCTCTAGTCAAATAGGACTTAGTCTTACAAGTTGTCTTGATCAAGAACTCCGATGTAGAGATCACTAAGAGGCATATCTCTCTTACACACAAAGCAAGAACCTCGAATGCAGAGCTTGTGCTCAAATAGAAAAAGATCAAGTCTTATGCGTCAAAAAGCTTAAGGACTTGATACAGAGCTATCTTTTTAGATGCAGAGCCTCTACACTATACAAGTAGAGCTTCTGAGTCTCTAATGCCCCTAGTTTGCGGACAAGTGATTTCAGCCTTATCTCCAAGTCTCCATCCAGAATCTGACTTGTATGCAGAAACGGTTCCACATTTCAACTCTGCATTCTTGAGATTCCAGGTTAGGACCATTCTTCGGGAGTGTTCTTGGGAGCTAAGCATGTAGAATTACCCTTACTTAGAGTTCGATCCTTCTGTAGTCGTCGGCTTGAACAGAGGCTCTGGTAGCGAACACAGAGGCTCTGGATATAGGTGCAGAAGCTCTATGACCTTGTGACCTTGCACAGAAGCTCTGTGACCTTGTGCAGAAGCTCTGTGACTTTGGACAAGAGACTGTAACTATTCTTGGAACTCTGGTATTCTAGTTTCGCAGAGGCTCTGTGAATGATTCACAGAGGCTCTAAGCTCATCGCTTCACAGGACTCTGCGACTCTCTTCACAGAGGGTCTATTACTACGATCTTTTATCTTTTTAGGCCCTGTTAACCCTTATTTAATTATTCCAATTTGATCATTGATCTTTTCCCGTCGGAACCATTCTAGTTATTTTAGGGTTGGGCCGTTACGAAAAAGTCTAAAACTTTGGGCTTGGGCCTTTGAAGAATAGCCTGTTACCTTTCTAGAAACTCCATATAAATACCCTTCTCCTTCCAAAAACTTCCCATATTTCAAACGTCCTGAGTCCTACTCCATTCTCCCTCCCGAAGCTACTCATCACCCTCAAAGCCAATTTCCCTTCCTTGAAAGTTTGAGCTACTGTCGTGTCCGAGACTTTCTTCTCTGCCTCATCTTCAAAAGGGTACGCTCCTTACTTTACTGTTTCTCTTTGAATATCCAACATTTTAAATAAACTCTTCCTTCTCAGTTCTAGTTTTGGGATTTTTAGGATGTGGTGAGATTAATCATCAAAAACTTGCATAAGTCTTCATCAGATGATGATCTGTGACCCACGAACCTCYAGATTTCGAAAGAAAGGGAAAGGACCCTTGCATTTCAGGAATGGTTATCCCCTATGGGAGTTTTGGGTTCTGCATGCATTTCAAGACCAACCTTTTGTTCTTTAAGATTCGAAACCCAAGATTTCC
>NW_020200590.1:52394-65433 GCF_001531365.2 Cynara cardunculus var. scolymus
AGTAGCATCTCAAGTGTTTAACGTATAGATTTACATTTATAAAGTGCTTTGAATCCGCTTACTTCTGCCTTGCTTGTGAAATGCTCATATATATTTTTTTTCTGTTTATGCATTTAAAACCCGTGTGACTCACCAACTTTYGTAGTTGACATTGTTTATGTCATGCTTTTCAGGTGCTAAGTAAGTTGTGTACTCCTGGAAGTATTCCTCGGATTGAAGATAGATTAAGTCTGATTTTGGATTAAAAATTGTAATTATCTTTGTATGACTATATCGTGTTAAAGTCGATAAACTTTTATTTATGACCTTTTGTAAATTGTTTCTCTTAAACTGTGACAAGATCCGCTTGCCTGTTACAATCCCGTGTTTCCGCTTTGGCGGGGTGTGACACTAATCAAAGCAACTGATTTGTTCAAACTTGTTTCCATTCATATCTGTCTTTGATCAAATATGTTAACCATTTCAATAACACAGTAGCCGCTTTCATTCATACTCAATTTTATACTATGCTAATAGATACATAAGAGGATTTTGGGTTCCTACAATTGGTATCACGGCTACCTAATGAGTCAATTGATTTGTCGATCTACATTCAAAAGGATAATCCTCTTTTATTGGTTGATTTTCTAAAAATGATTTTCATTCCAGATCTTAGATCTCATTTTTTTTAAAACAATTGATTTTCGTGTTCTCCAAGTTTGCTAGTTTTATAGTTTAGTTTTTCGTCAAACCTTCAAACTTCCTATTTGTTTTCTCTCTAAAAACAACTTTAAAATGTCAAATCAATCCTGAAACTCCATGTATAGTGTTGGTTCCCTCACAAAACCTCCTAATCTCATTCGGGATGAATATCCCCAATGGAAAATTAGGATGATAGACTTCTATGAAGGTCTCGACCTTGAACTTTATGAATCCATCAAAATGGGCCCTATGTACCCATGACTTTAATTCCTAGGATTCCTCCCTCTAGCAATCCTATCGAAGTACCTACAAGGTGTGTTTCCCAAAAACGAAGAGATTGGGATGATGAGGATAAGAGAAGGGTGGAAATCGATCAAAAAGCCAAAAGGCTTTTAATTATGGCCCTCTCGAACGAAATCTTCCAATCCTTAGATGCCTGTGAATCCGCTAAGGATTTATGGGATCAATTAGCAAATCAGCTTGAAGGCAGGATCAAGATAAAGAAAAATAGACGTGCTCAATGTCTAAATGAGTCAAAAGTTTCCAGGTACTCCCCGATGAGTCTCTCGAACAGACGTATCATCAGTTCAATATGCTAATCAATAAGTACAAAAAGTGCGACGTGATTAGAATACAAGAAGAGAAAAATATGCTCTTCTTGAAAAGATTGAACGAAGAATGGGGAAACCTGTCCATGTCCCTTCAAGCTAATCAAGATTTGGAACAGTGGACATTGTATGATGTCTACAGCACCCTGTAGGTGCAAGAACAAGAGGTGCAAAAGAACAAGGTCTCTCTAGGAGGACCTCTAGCTCTTGTCTTTGACTCTAAAGAGACTAGTTCTAGATTGTCATCTAGAGAGAGGAGATCAAAAGATGAAAGAAGAAGAAGAAGGAAGAAGGCTCTTTTGATAGAAAGCGATAAAGAAGACAAAGCTTCAAGCTCTGATGATGATGACATAAGAGTGTTTGCACATTCCTTGGCCCTCATCACCAAGGAGTTTAAGAGAAAGTTTGGGAGAAATGTATTTGGTAAGATAGGAAACGGAAGTGAAAGAAGAAAGGATAGAGGGCATGAGCCTAGAACCCTCCTTCACAAGTGATAAAGAAGGATGAAGAACAGTTAGAGAAAAGGAAGAATGGAGTCAAATGCTTCAGGTGTGGAAGAATGAGCCACTTCTCTAAAGAATGTAAAGGTCCTCTGGTCAAGGACGAGTTCTACTACAAAAACAAATACAAGCACATCCTACCTCAAAGGAGCCTCATGGCAGAACAAGACAATTGGGTCTCTGACTCAACCTCGGATGAAGAGGACCAAGCCCACTTCTGCGGAATAGCTGTTGATCACGATACAAGAGAGTCTAGATCTACCTCTTACTCTTAGGTATGCTCACATCTGGCTATTCCCATTTTGAACTAGAGCAAAGCATCTCTACCTTGACTCAATATTTTATTAAACTACAACAGAAGCTCTCTGATGAAAAAGAAAAGAGAAAAGCTTTAGAAAAACAAAAGAATGTCTTTCAAAGAGAGACAAAGCTTCTAACTATATTAAAAGAGGAGCTCTCTAGAAAAGGAGAAAATTTTGAAAACCAAACTCTCCACATATAATGTTTTAAAAACAGAGTGCTCTAAGCTTAAGAAGGCTATACTAAAGAAACATAAGGAAATGATAGAAAAAGAGAGTGATAGATTAAATTCATTAGCCCTTCAAAATTATTTTAAAAGGAAAGGGAATTCTTACACCAGAGGTTATAAAGAAAAGAGCTCTTGATTAAGAAATATCAAGATGCCCAGCAGGTGTATGAAAAGATAAATTCTCAATAGGACAAAGCGGGAATAGGTTATAAAAACCTAGACCTAACCTGGAAGAAGAAACCTACTCTTGAATCAGTCTTTCGTTTTGGGCAGAACAAAAACCTGATTTTCCTGCTCTGCCTAGATCATCACCATTTAAAAGAGTGAAACTTGAAAATGGGGTCAGAACAAGAAAGCTCAATTTTGAAAATATCTCTTACTTCCAAAAGTATGCATGAATCCAAACCAGTTGACCTTTACATCATACAGAAGATGGAAGACATTTTTAGTTTTGACACCCATAATCATAAGCTTTCAAAGCAAAAAGGTGATGAAATCAACCTGAACCAAAAGAGACTAAGAGTGCATCTAATGATGATCTTTTCAAAACTCTGGATCCAATGTTGATGGAAGAGTACATAGAGAAGGTGAGACAAGTTTTTGAGCAAGATCTGCTTGATGTCTTGAATCATCCCTCTGTGTCCTAGAAAAAGAATCCAGAAGAAAATTCCAAAGAAACTTCTGTAAGTACCTCATCAACGCAAAAGAACGACGAAGGCGTTGATATATGTCTATAGAGATCTCAAGATCTCAATGAAACCTCCACCACTCAAAGTCCATAAAAAGATTTTCTTAACGCTGACTCTGAATCAAAGGCGGACTTGAGTACAGAGCCGATTGAGACTGAGATGGTGATGCCAGGACCAGGAGTTCACAAACTTCCAACTGGGATCCCCCAGAAATGGAGTAGAGAAAAAGGGTTCCTATGTGTCATGACTTCGTGGACATGTGTTTAAAAGCCAAGTCTTCTCTTGAGCTAGTGAAGGAAAATAAGGCTAAAGAACCAAAATCTACCACCTCTGCATCTAAATTTCCAAAATCTAGATTTCAAAAGCCTATAAAGTTCACTCTGGAACAGAAAGGAAAGTGGGCATCTAATTCTAAATTCAATTCCTCCATTTCAGAGAAGAAGAAAGGAAGGCCAGAGAAGAGAAAGGCATATTTCAATAAACAATCGAAACTAGATAGGGAGTTCATTTGAACTAACAATGCTAGGAACGATTGTAATAATAGAAAGTCGAAGTTTTATGAATCCAATGAATCGTTTTGTCACCAAAAATGTGTTTGTTGATCCCAGATCTCTCAATAACACTAATAATCAAGTTAAGAATAACCAAATTATAGTGTTTTAAATGAATAAAATGATGAACACTCAAGAACAATATATAAACATTCATAGGATAACTTGAGTGCCAAATATTTCACTTTATTCCAATACTTATGAAAAAACGTAAAAGCGTCCTCAAATTACAATAGGCCTAACCTCCTATTTATACTAGTAAACTAATAAGAAGATAACTATCTAGTGAGACTATTTAGCTAATCTTCTACTAATAGATAAAGCTTATCTAAAACATGGATAAACATTAAACCTAGATAAACTTTGTTGAATCCAGCTGTTGATTAGTCATCTCCAGCTGTCTTTCATGGGATATGAGTTCAACCTTATCTTCATTTCTTCATTGCTATCCTCTGGTTGAACTGGGGAAGGAAACTTCAAGTGTTAGTATCCAGAGGGGTTATGGAGATGCACTTTCCATCGCATCTCTAGTCAGTTCATTGATCCTCTGGTTGTTCTTCAGACTTAGTCATTTTTTCTTAAAGTCTTCCATCGGCCTTCTGGTTCTTCATCACTTGTTTGTCTTCATTACTTCATACATAATACTTATGGTGTCTAACAATCTCCCCCTAAGTAATGAAAGAACAAACATCAACTATTCTAGGAACATTCAAAGTATAAATGAAGAACAGAGGCTATTCTAAAGAAAACCATCTTTTGCCAAAATTTTTATTAAAACAAATGATGAATTCTTACAGTGATGAAATGGAAATTACAAGACACAAAAAAATATAAGACTACATTTAGGGTCTCCCCTATGATATTTCCCAAAAACGCATAAGTAGTCCTCTATAATCGATGACTGTAGATATTTCATGTATCAATCTCTGTCCATCGTCTGTTGGCACGTGAGATCTGCCCAATCTGTCTCTGATGGATTTCTGAAACCATTTAAGTGTTTCATTTGAATACTTAAAGGCCTCAATCAACCTAAAAAACTTCTTCACTCCAAACTCATTTTTGTATACCAGACCCAGTTCTAGTTGAGTAAGGACAGAGGCAGATCTCCTCTCTTGCAGGCTAGGGAAGTCTTCATCAGGTGGAGTGCAGGATAGTCTGTCGATGCCAAGCTGAAGAACAATCTCAAAATCACTCTTGGCTTGATGCTTCACCAAGGTTTCCATTGTCTGTACGATCGCTCTATTCTCCATCCCAAATCGTATGCCCTGATCCTGTTGCTAAGTCGTATATGTGTATAGCTCGATCAAGTCCTAGGGATTGAGATTGATCAAGTCATTGTCACTAAAGACACTAACCTGACCATGAGCTCTATCCACTGTGTACTCGATGTACTTGATGGCTCGGTTAGCGAAGGTCCTCATTTTGATGTCCATGAGCAACCTTATTCCATCCTTTAAGAAGACATCCCTTGGTGGTTGGGTGGTCTGTTTAACAAACCTACGGTGTAAGAGGTTCATGGATTTTGGTGAGAGAATTGGAGGATTGAATGTCAGCCCTTCATCGCGATCATGGTACAGGTATTGATGGATGTTCTCCATCATGACTGGCTCCCTCGGTGGCACCTCTGGACATCTCCTGAGTGGCTCCATGTTTGCAATTATTTCATCAACTACCCCATGAGGAGGGTTCCTTGAAGATGAAGGAACATCCGCTTGCACCTGGGTTTGTTGGGCTAATGGTTGAGAGGGGGTTGGTGATGGAAGGGTTTGGGTTGGGTCTGGTTCATTGGGCTCAGGTGGGGTGATTTATGGTTCAAGAGGTTATGTTTGTGTGGTTTCTGGTTCATCGGGTTGAGTTAAAGGTTGTTGTGATGATGAAGGTTGGGTGATTGTGGGTTGAGGTTGTATGGGTAGAGTGGCGAAGGGTTCTGTGGTGTGTGGTGTTGGTGAGGGGGTTAATGGTAGATTTAGAGTTGGTGAAGGGGTGAAGGGTAGGTTTGTTGGTGGTGTGGATGACTCTTCATTGGTCGATGAGCTCAACTCAATGGGTTCTTAGGGAGTGGCGAGGGGAACATGTACATTATGTACATCTTCAAAGGGCTGGGCCTCTGGTTCCCTTGCTTAGGTTGATGCTGGAGGTTGTTGTTGTGTTTGTGGCGGTGGTGATGGTGCAGCGGCTTCCATCGGTTGTGAAGTGGTAGCATGATTCTCCCCCTTATGACGACCTAGACCATGATCATTAGGGTCTGAATCCTCATGTCTTCGCCTTTTCAGGAGGCGGCCTGATAAGCAAGAGGCTCTGCTCCTGTTTTTCTTCCATAGCTGGATGTGATTGGCTAATGTGCGCACTCGATCCCTGTTGCGTCATAGTTCCATGGAGCGAAGAAGAGAGTTTTCGATCTTGTTGTTGTAAGAGACTCTTCTTTAACGCATTTGTAGGCTCAATCGACCTGGCAGCAAACTTTGCACTTATCTCATTGAATGATGAAATAAGTGAATTTCATAGAGCCCTGAGATCGGCTCTGGTGGCAAACTTCGTGCTTGATGATGAAGCGGGTGGGGGCACGGAGGTGGATGTGGATGAAGGAATGGGAAGGTTGGCAATGAGATTCCTCACCTCCGCAGTGAACGAAGAGAAGGCTTCATCGAAGGATGGGCCTGCAGAGGGGGGTGGAGGAGGAGGAGGTTTGGGTATGTTGGCTAGTATGGTAGCTAGGAGGGAGGAGATGGTGTTTTAGATGGTTGTCATTTTGGTTGAAAGATAGGCTAATGTTTCATCGATTGATGAAGGTGGGGGTGGGGTAGGTTATGGATTTGGGATATGATGGTGGCTAGAAGGGTGTTTATGGTTTGGAAGATGGTGTTTATTTGGGTAGTGATTGAGGCGAAAGTCTTATCGATTGCAGTTGCTAGGGCCGTGAGGGTGGCGATGGAGTGAATGAGGAGTTGGTTTCATTGGGTGGCAAGGGCTGAGGAGGTGTTGTGGTGTTGGGTGACTGTCTGTTGGAGCGTTTGGAGACGGGTTGTGTTGTTTTGGGTGTGGGTTTCAAGGGTTGCAAGGGACTATCGAAGGGGGTGAGGTTGATGGATGGAGGGTTGTCGACAATCCCTTGTATGATGAGTTTTAAGTCTTCCAAGGACCGCTGGATCGAGTCAACAAAGGCTTAGAACTCAGTCTTTGTGACCAGATCAGCCACATTGGTAACCGCTGCAGCAACGGATGCTGCAGGTTGAACCTCAGCTCCAGAGGTGCCTTCATGGCCTTGTGAAAATATGGGCCATGAAGGACTTCCATCATGTCCTTGATAGCCCTCGAGTGAGGAGCTATCTCTTGATGTTGCTACAACTTCTTCTTTTTCCTCGGTTAAGAGGCCGGGTAAGAGAAGTATATATGTTTCCCCTTCGCTAGATCAAGTATCGAAGGGGGATGTTGTGCACAAATAAGAGATCGCGCTGAACGATTTTGTGGATCAGCAATGCTAGAAGGAACACATGCTTCTGAGTGTGTGAAGGGTAGTGGCGAGCCATGAGGCGAATTGGCTCTTATTTCTTCATCGTCCCTCTGTTGGGAGGGGGACGATGGATGGTGAGGTTCTTCGGCTGTATCATCTCCAGAGGCCCGAAGAGTGGTCTCTGGATGGCTGGCTGGGTGAGGGATTAGACTGGGTCGTCCTTGTTCAATACCCCTTCGGCCTTGATCGCCAGGGGTAGTGGTGGTAGTTGCCCTTTGGGTAGTGGGGATGGGTATTGTATGTGAAGGGTCGGGGGATGCACGAGGAGTGTCATCATCATCATCATCTTCATCATCCGATGAAGACGACTCATATGCTCCCTCATTATTGTCAGGGGACGGGTCTATGTGCTCTTGGGTAGCTCCCCTTAGTTCACGGGACAGCAGAGAGCATTCATAGGTTTGCCTAATCTCAGACGTCTCTGGTATGATGATGAGCATGGCACGAGAGACTGTCCTCTTGGTGGTGTAACCGTCCTTGGAGATTGTTGGGCGATGACTGTTTATTATGAACTGTGGGGTGAATGGTTCATTGGCCGGTAGTTCGTGTCTCCTCATCACATCCCTTATGAAGAGAGCGAGGAATCGTGGGAAGAGCACGGACGATAGTGGCTTTCCGGCGGCCTAGAGCATGCACTTCTTGATTACCGCTGCATGGATTTTGTTGTAGATGAGGATGGCGTAGTCCAGCGGTAGGTTCAAGAAGAGGTCGTACATGGTAGTCATTATGTTGATGTTGCCCTGATCCATCGATCCCAGTTTGCAGGTCAGGCTCTATTCAATATGGAAAAGAACATATTCCACATTGGGGGGAGGAATTGCCTCTTGAAATTCAGGGGCTTTGCGTAGATCATGATTGTAACCTAGCATTCCGATGAAGCGAAGGATGTCGGAGCTCGTGGGTGGCTTGGCATAGTGTTCAATGCCAAGTTCTTGGCATGTGGGAATGCAAAGGACTTTAGAGACCTTTGCCCGGGAGATCTTGACGGAACAGATCATGTCGTTTGGGGCATCAATATCCCCCATGATTCCACGGTTGTCGGGGATATACTCGCAGGTCTGCCAGTACTGTTGGATGTACTTGAGAGGTACGCCATTGTCGGTTAAAGTCAGCATCGGTTGGAGAACACAGTTCTGAAAGAACTCTATCATGATTGCAAACCTGTCTACAAACAGGTTGGTTCGAAGGTCGATCGCGTGGTTGTTTGGTTTTATGGGAAGGAACACCAGTGCACGGCTGTCAGCGTCGGTTGATTGCACATGGTTGTCATTGTTGTTTGATTCATGAGAGGCGGAGAAGGCCATTGCTGTTTGAAGTTGCAGGTTTTGTGTTTTTCAGTTCGTCTTAAGGGAGTTGCAGGTTTTGGGAGCGTAAAGAAGAAATGTTTTAGGAAGAGGGGTATTTATAGGTGGAGGAAGGGAACAGGCAAAAAAAATTAATATTTAAAATAGTAATCATAATAGTGGGAGACGTTTGGCAAAAAGGTGATTCGGTGGGGATTGTGGGCCGTCTTGACGATACTATGCCATTAATGTGGGAGGACACGTGTCGTCATGGGGACGGTGGATGGGTAATGCGAAGAGGTTTATGGGGAACAGCATGTAACTGTGGCAAGCTTTTGTGTAACGTGACGTTTGGATTATTTGGAGTAATTAAAAATTATTCCAAATAATATCTCTTGAAATATATCAATCCAAAAACAATTTATATTTAAAATTCCATCTAATTGTAAGATTAATACTAATTACGAAGTTTTGGTTTTCTAAAAACCCATGAAGTATAGTTTTTAGTCACAAAAGCTGCAATGTTGTATAATCTTTAAAGAGTTTGCATTTAAGATGGGTTTTGGATGAAAATTATTGTGTCATGGAACCAGAGGAGCTCTGGTTGGTCATGACTCATTGGATGGGGAACCAGAGGTCTCTGGTTAAACATACCCTTTTGCGATGAGGAACCAGAGGTCTCTGGTTGCGCATGATGAATAAGTTCATCGTTGAATTGTTGGGTTGTATGTATAATGAGCCTTAGATAGTCAAACCAGAGGCTCTGATTAAGTATGGACAACCCATGTTGTAGGACCAGAAGGGCTCTGGTTGCATACACATGATTTATTCATCATTTATCTAGTATTTTGTTGTCCAGAGGCTCTGGATAGTAGAACCAGAGGCTATGGGATGGAAATGCATACTTATGCAATTGAAAATTATTTATTATGAATGAAAAGCTCCCCCTCGAATGATGCATGGGGAGGAGATTGGGTTTAAAACTCCCCCTTGAACCAATAGGTAGGTTCATTTTGATGACCAGAGGCTCTAGTCTATACAACTAGAGGCTCTGGTTGTGAAGGATGATAAAAAGTGATATGAAATATGGCTAGGTATGAGAATAGATATGGAAGGGAGTTGATCTTTGAGACCATAGGGCTCTGGTTGCAAAGACAACGAATCCAGAGGCTCTAGCCTTTAGAACTAGAAGCTCTGGTCGTAAAGGATTATGAAAAAAATAGTTATGAAGGAATGGTGAAGAATATGCAAAATGGTATGAAATGATGGAGCCTTTGAGACCAAAGGGCTCTGGTTGCAAAGGCGATGCAAAGTAATATGAAAAATTGGGTCAGTGCATGTATATGGGGGTAGAATGGATGTGCCTTTGAGACAAGAGGGCTCTGGTTTCAAAGACTTTGAATCCAGAGGGTCTAGTCTTTAGAACCAGAGGCTCTGGTTGAGAAAAGAGTACTTAGTGAAAAAGTTCACAAAGTATTGGCTTTGGACCAGAGGTCTCTGGTGCCAAAGGATGAATGATTACATGCATGAATGATCAAGGAAGTCCAAGTTTGAGACCAAAGTAGCTCTGGTCTCAAAGAATTAGAATCCAGAGGCTCTGGTCTATACAGCCAGAGGCTCTGGTTTAGAGGGAATACTTGGTGAGAAGATACCAAGTATTTGCTTTGGACCAAAGGTCTCTGGTTCCAAAGGCGATGAGAAGTTTTGCCAAAAATTAATCTAAGTGATTCTAAATGACCAGCATCTCTGGTCTGTATAACCAGAGGCTCTGGTTTAGGATACTTGGAGTTTATGGCTAATATTTTATATATCACTTATAGGCATAACCATGAGATATTGAAGATCTCTGGTTTYAAACTAATGATTGCCTCTAAGTGGTGAGATTCAGCATACCCATCTTGCTGACTAGGAATAAAAACCTTTTCTCATCAAGAGTTTTGGTGAAGATGTCAGCAAGTTGAATCTCAGTAGGAACAAAGTACATCTCTATATTACCTTTTTCAACATTGTCTTTTAGAAAGTGGTACCTTTCATCGATGTGCTTGGTCTTGGAATGCTGCACAGGATTTGCAGAGATAGCTATTGCACTCTTGGAATCACAGAGGATTGGTATCTTTTCATATTGAAAGCCATAGTCCTTAAGCTAAGTCTTCATCCAGAGAACTTGTGAACAACAGCTAGCAACAGAAACATATTATGCTTTTGCGATAGAGGTTGAGACACAATTCTATTTTCTGGATGTCCAACTTACCAGCTTGTCCCCCAAGAGTTGACAGCTTCCAGACGTACTCTTTCTATGAAGCTTGCACCCTGCATGATCTGCATCTGTATAAGCTATTAGATCAAAGCCAGAGTTCTTAGGATACCAGAGACCCAATGAAGGGGTTCCCTTAAGGTATCTAAAAATCCTCTTGACTGCAGAGAGATGAGATTCTTTTGGATTAGATTGATACCTTGCACAAATACATGTAGCAAACATAATATCTGGTCTACTTGCAGTCAGATACAGGAGTGACAATCATGCCTCTATAGGTTGTTACATCCACATATTTGCCTGATGGATCAGCAAATAACTTGGCTCCTGTAGCCATAGGAGTTCTCATCGATGATGAATTTGAGAGACAATAATTCTTCAGAAGGTCAGTCACATACTTGGACTGATTGATGAAAATCCCTTCTAAAGTTTGTTTTATTTGAAGACCAAGGAAGAAACTAAGTTCTCCCATCATACTCATTTAAAATTTGCTTTTCATCAGCTCTGAGAATTTTTCGCAATGTTTTGCATTTGTAGAGCCAAATATGATGTCGTCCACATATATTTGTACAAGTAGTATGTCGCCTTTGTGCTTCTTGAGAAAGAGGGTTGTATCGATTGTACCTTTTTCGAAGCCATTGTTGATGAGAAAGGTGGATAGAGTTTCATACCAGGCCCTGGATGCTTGCTTCAGCCCATTGAGGGCTTTGTCCAGAAAGTAGACATACTCTGGATGTTTTGGATCTTCAAACCTAGGGGGCTGCTGCATGTAAACTTCTTCTTGAAGTTTTCCATTGGGGAAGGCAGACTTGGCATCCATCTGATAGATCTTAAAGCCTTTGTGAGCTGCATAGGCTAGGAATATCCTGATGGCTTTAAGTCTTGCGATGGGAGCAAATGTCTCATCGTAGTCAATCCCTTCTTCCTGGCAGTAGCCCTTGGCAACAAGCCTGGCCTTGTTCCTTATTACTATGCCATCTTCGTCCTTCTTGTTTTGAAAGTCCCATTTGGTTCCTATGGTCGTCTTCCCTTTGGGTAGACGCATAAGAGACCATACCTTGTTTCTCTCAAACTGGAGTAGTTCTTCTTGCATTGCGTCTATCCAGTTTGGATCTTGTAGGACTTCAGAAATTTTCTTTGGTTCTATCATGCTAAGAAAGTTGGCGAAGAGGCATTCATTGGCTGTTGCTGATCTCGTCTTTACACCAGATGTTGGATCACCAATGATTTGGTGATGTGGGTGGTCTTTCATCCACTTGGTGCTTGACTGGGGTTCTGGAGCATGAGGATGCAATTCTTCATCGACTAATGGAACTACTTGCTCCCCCTCGAAGAGATCATCTCCAGAGTTAGACTCTGGTTCTTGTTCTTGATCTGAAAACACAAAAGAAGTAGAAGGTGAAGTAACATGAGTTTCAGTTAGAGTTGAACCTTTAGTATTGGAGACTTCATGTTCTTCATTGGTTCTGGAAGTGGATTTTGCATTAGGTGCATGTCCAGAGATTACTTCTTTTTCGAAGATGTCTTCAAATAATTGAGTTAATTCTGATTCATTGGGCTTGCCAAGTGATGAATCAGATGCTCTTCTTTGAAGTTCGAGTCCTGAACTGTAGTGTCCAGAAGTCATTGGTGTGGAGTCATCAAAGGACACATTGATGCTTTCTATAACAATCTTTGTCCTTTTGATGTAGACTCTGTTGGCTTTTGCGGTTTGAGAGTATCCCAGAAAGATCCCTTCATCAGCTTTCTTGTCGAACTTGCCAAGATATTCCCTATCATTCATTACAAAACATTTGCACCCAAAGACATGAAAATATTTGACATTTGGTCTTCTCTGATTGATGAGCTCATAGGGAGTCTTCTGGTGCCTCTTGTTGATGATGGATCAATTTTTGGTGAAGCATGCAGTTGAAATTGCTTCTTCCAGAAGGTGATGGGTAACTCTGATGAAGCAAGCATGGTCCTTGCTGCTTCCACAAGGGTTCTTTTCCTTTGTTCTACCACTCCATTCTGTTGTGGGGTTTTGGTTGCTGAAAAGTTTTGTGTGATGCCTTCATTGATGAGGTATTCATCGATTCTGCCATTTTTTAATTCAGTTTCATTGTCGCTTCTAACTTTAATGAGTTTTCGTTGTAGAAGGACTTGGAGTCTTTTCATCACCCCAATGAGTAGGTCAGGAACATCTGATTTCTTCTTCACGAATTCCACCCAGGTGTATCTAGAGTATTCATCAACGAGTACCAATATGTACCTCTTTCCTGAGAGGCATTGTGTGGAGATGGACCCACAGAGATCAATGTGGGTCATATCCAAGGGCTTGGTGCAGGTGGTTTCTGACTTTGTTCAGTAAGAGGCCCGTTTTAGCTTTCCCATCTCACAGGCTGAGCATAGATGATCTTTTTCAAAGTTGAGATCAGGAATCCCCTTGACCAG
>NW_020200590.1:65523-106050 GCF_001531365.2 Cynara cardunculus var. scolymus
TTGTCCCTCAGAGGATTGAAAATCCAGAAGATAGAGATTCCCTTCTCTCTTGGCCTTGATGATGGTTTGACTGGGCTTTGTTTCTATGATACAGAAACCTTTGCGAAATCTGACTTCAAGACCCTTGTCGCAGAATTGGCTTATGCTTAGTAAGTTGTGCTTCAAACCTTCAACATAAGCCACTTTGCTAATGGAGATGTTGCCTTTGATGAGAGTTCTGTATCCCTTTATTGTTCCCTTGCTGTTGTCTCCAAAAGTGACAGAGCCTCCAGATTTTTCGATGAAGGAGGTCAGCTGACTTTTGTCCCCAGTCATGTGCCTGGAGTAACCTGAATCCATGTACCATGGTTGCACATGCTGGTCCTGCAAGACAAATTAAGGGTTTTAGGTACCCATTTCTTAATGAGTCCACGTTTGTTAGTAGGAGATACCTCTCTCTTTGCATCACCCTTAGCCTTTACAGGCTTGGGTTTGTTAGCATTTCCCTTGCCCTTGGACTTGGGATTGTTCACGTTTTCATTGGTTTTAACTTTATAGCAATAAACGTGTTGGGAGAATATGCAGTGATGTATGAACATGTGATTCCTCAGGTTTTGTAAAAGAGCTAAATATTTACAATCGTTATACTTTGGACATGAATGTCTAACTTTCTTTTTATTTGCTGAAAATGAAGAAGTAAATGCAGGGGATGTAAATGTTGTACTAGCATCGGTTGTTTTTACAAACTTCCTATCTAGTTCAGATTTTTTATTTGAAGGGGTCTTTGTCTTTACTTCTTTTCTCCTGAGGAAGGACTGCTTTTCTTCAGCTGAATGAGAGGAAAAGTGGTGGTTAGTTTTCTCAGAGGCAGGTCACTTCTGTTTTTGCTCACGAGTAAACTTAATGAACTTAGAAGATATGCTAGGGCCTTTTGATTTTTCGTTGGCAGATTGGATATTTCTCAGTTTTCCCTTTCCCTTGTCTGAAGATTTCATCGATGGAGGAATACCATATTTCATTGAGGATTTGGAGTTTTTAGGCTTCTTATTCTCAATGATCTTTGGTGATTCACAGATTATCTCTTCTTCACATTCAGAATCGAGAAAGTCTCCTACTGATTTCTCGAAATCAAAATTAGCATGGATGTTCGTGGGAGGTGTGGGTTCAGAGTTTGATGCTTCAGAGTGATCTGCTTGAGGTTCCATCAATTCTGACTTAGATGAACTTTCAATTTTACTTGGATAGTTCATCGATTCATCAGCTGATGGTTCCTCATTAGGATTCTCCTTTTCATCAACAGTACTTGCTGATGAAGTAGGATTGACAACCAGAGACTCTGGTTTGACCATAGGGTTTCCATCGGTCTCTGATTAGGAGAGGTCATTCCTTTCATCAGAATTCTTACATGTACTGCTCTCGTACACCACATTTTCAAAATCCTGTCTCAAAACGACAGTTCTTCCATCGACTTTAACTCTTTTAAAATTTGCTTTTGGTTTCGGGATAAAGTCGGGTTTCTGAATGCATCCAAGTTTGAAAGTGGATTCAAGGGTGGATTTCTTTGAATCGATGAAGGAGTCCAATTCATTGAATCCAATCTCTTGAGTATCCGTTTGACCGTTTAACTTTTTGTATACATCTTGGGCATCCTTGTATTTCTTCATCAAAAGTTCATTGGTTTGAAACTTCTGATGAAGAATCTCCCTTTCTTTTTGAAAGAAATCTTTGAGAGTTACTGAGTTAAGTCTCTCTGCCTCAGATTCTTTTAAGACCTTAGTTTTCTTTTCTATGTCTTTGGTTACTCGCTTGTTTATTTCCAGAAGTTTTTCTTCCTCTGATTTTTTAAGAGCGGCCATGCTAGTCTTTTCTTTCATCAGATCAGCTTTTTCTTCGGTTAAAAGATCAGTTTCTCTTTTGTAGAAACTGACTTCTTTTTCTGCTTTAAGTCTTTCAGATTTTTCAAAGCTTAATTTTTCTTTTAATTTTAAAAAGTCCTCTGAAAGCTTTATTATCGTTAACTCTAGCTCAGATGGAGCCGAGTTGGTTTTATTGAAAGTAGACTCACATACCTGATCATTAGTGTCAGAGGCAGATTCTGCATTGGACGTGACCATCAGACAGATGAGTGCTTTGTCTTCTTCATCGGATGAAAAATCAGTCACCCATTTTTCTTTCTCAACCATCAGGCTTCGCTCTCTAGGATTGTATTTGTATTTATTCTTGTAATAGTCAGCATCCTTTACCAGTCGTCCTCTGCATTCTTTCGAAAAATGACCGATTTTTCCGTACCTAAAGCAGCGGAGGTCATTTTTCTTTCCATCTTTGTCCTCTCTCTTCTCCTCTCTTCTATCTTCTCTTCTTTCTTCTCTCTCTTCTCTTCCATCTCTTCTGTCTTCCCTCTGATGAAATTTAGATGGCTTCCTTTCATAGGATAGCTGGTACCTTTCCCTCTTGAACTCTCTTCGTTCATAAGGTTTCTTGATGAACTTTTTCTAGAACTGCTTTGTAATCAAGGCCAGAGATTTGGCAAAGGCTTTGATATCATCATCTGATTCAGATGTTTCATCTTCAGATTCTGATTCCACCACCAGTGCTTTCTTTCCTTTCTTCTTGTGGTCTCTGGTGGAGGTCCTTGAAACTTCCTTTTCTTCAGCTGCTACATCCAGGGGTCCACCGATGGACACCTTTTTCTTCATGATGTCATTCCCTTGTGCAGCAAGCGTTTCGTATACGTCATAGAGTGACCAGCCGTCTAAGTCCTGATTTTCTTGATGGGACATCGACAGCTGTGTCCATTCATCACCGAGACTTTTAAGGAATAAAACATTGTTTTCTTCTTTTGTTCTAGAGATATCGTTTCGACGACATTAATTAATCAATGTGTTGAAACGATCATATGTCTTCTGAATCGCTTCATCAGGAAGTGCCTTAAAATTGGTGTACTCGTTGAGACATTATGCTCTACGATTTTTCTTCATTTTTGCCCCTCCTTCCAATTGGCTTGCCAGCTCATCCCATAGTTCCTTGGTTCTGGAACATGCATCAAGGGATTGGAAGATTTCATTGAGTATGGCCATGATTATCAGCCTTTTCGTTGGGTATGGCCATGATTATCAGCGTTTTTGTCGGTCTCAACCCGCTCTATGTTGTCTTCATCCCAATTCTTCTCATCCTTGGGCATGTAGTAGGCAGGAATTTCTGCTGTGGTATTTGTTCTTGGGACTCTCGGAACAAGAGTCTGTGGAACATAGGGACCCTCCATGACAGATCGCAGAAGATTTCTGTCCATCCCTTCCAGAAAGTTCACTATCCGTATCTTCCATTGTGGGTACTCTTCTCTTTGAAGAGTTGGAGGTTTGGTGAGAGAATCAACACTATAGGCAGAATTCCAGTTGGCCATTAAGATTTTTTTAAGAGAGAAAATTTACGTTTTAGAGAAGATATTTTTGTGTAAAACGTGAATTGAGAGATTTTTTATTATCGTTTGATTGGAAAAACAATCAATTGGTTCTGATACCAATTGTTGATCCCAGATCTCTTAATAACACTAATAATCAAGTTAAGAATAACTAAATTATAGTGTTTTAAATGAATAAAATGATGAACACTCAAGAACAATGTATAAACATTCAAAGGATAACTTGAGTGCCAAAGATTTCACTTTATTCCAATACTTATGAAAAATGTAAAAGCGTCCTCAAATTACAATAGGCATAACCATCTATTTATACTAGTAAACTAATAAGAAGATAACTATCTAGTGAGACTATTTAGCTAATCTTCTACTAATAGATAAAGTTTATCTAAAACATGGATAAACATTAAACCTAGATAAACTTTGTTGAATCCAGCTGTTGATTAGTCATCTCCAGCTGTCTTCCATGGGATATGAATTCAACCTTATCCTTCATTTCTTCATTGCTATCCTCTGGTTAAACTGGGGAAGGAAACTTCAAGTGTTAGTATGCAGAGGGGTTATGGAGATGCACTTTTCATCGCATCTCTGGTCAGTTCATCGACCCTCTGGTTGTTCTTCACACTTAGTCATTTTTCCTTGAAGTCTTCCATCGGCCTTCTGGTTCTTCATCACTTGTTTGTCTTCATTACTACATACATAATACTTATGGGGTCATAGTGTTCACAATTGCAAATGTCTATCTCTGTCGCGGCAATCAAAGCAGCACCTTTTTAGTCCCAATTGCATTCTCTCTGGGTCACCTAAGAGTAAATCTAAAAGGACCCAGAGGAAGCAAGATCCTAAGGCCAAAGCTGGCAAACCAGACCCCAAGTCTGGTAAATCGGGTGTTGAGGCAGACCCTTCCCCTAGGCCAAAATCCGAGACTCCAAAACCTAATCATTGAGGACCCATTATGAAATGGGTACCTAAGTCTATCTAATTTTTTTTTGTAGAAGCCACATGTGCACATCTAGTACCTTCACTCTGGATGCTCAAGGTACATGACCGGCAACAAAAAGTTGCTCATCTCCATCAAAGACAAATCTGGAGGACGAGTGACTTTTGGAGATAACATGCAAGGACAAATAAAGGGGTATGGATATCTCCATCAAGGTAAGGTTTCTGTCTCTAGAGTTGCCTATGTCTCTAAGCTAAAGCGTAACCTGCATAGCATAAGTTAACTTTGTTAATGTTAAGTTCCAAAATGACTCTTGTTCATTAATGTCAGAATCTGGTCAAGCATTACCAAGAGCCAAAGGTAAGGGCAATTTGTACCTTATGAACTTTTCACCAAGAGATGACACAGAGACACTCTGTCTCATATCTCCGAAAAGTGATGAAGCATGGCTCTAGCATCACAAGCTATTTCATCTAAATTTTCCAAATATAGAGAAGCTTGTGAAAAATAATTTAGTTGACAGACTACCAATGATAAAGTTCAAAAAGGAACATCTCTGTCTCGCGTGTGAAATGGGAAAACTCAAAAGAGCATCCCACCGATGCTTCCTGCATCAGATCTCTACATATGCTTCATGTGGACCTCTATGGTCTAATCTCAGTGCAAAGCCTGTCTGGCAAGAAGTATATCTTAGTGTTTATTGATGAATTTACAAGATTTACTTGGATTAAGTTTGTAAGGCAGAAATCAGATGTCCCAGAGCTGCTGATCAAGCTTATGACCAAGATTCAAGTCCTTCTACAGAGCATTATTCAAAAGCTGAGAAGTGACAACGATACAGAGTTCAAGAATGCAAAGATTGACGCGTAACTTGACAAAGAGGGAATATCCTAGAACTTCTCTGCTGCAAGAACACCACAACGAAATGGTGTTGTAGAAAGGAAAAACTGAACCTTGGTTAAAGCTGCAAGAATGATGCTTGTAGCCTCTGGTATTCCAACCCACTTTTGGTCAGAAGGGATCTCGACCGCATGTTTTACTCAAAATAGAGCAACAGTGGTCAAGAGACACTTGAAGACTACTTACGAACTAATCAACTAAACAAAGCCTAATGTAAATTTTTACATGTCTTTGGTTGCAGATGCTTTATCTTGAATGATCGTAATCACCTTGAGAAGTTTAATAAGAAGGATGATGAAGGCAAATTTCTTAGATACTTTACATATTCCAAGGCCTACAGAGTTTTCAATCTAAGAACCAAGACGGTAATGGAAAGCATCAACGTCTCGTTCGACAATAAAGAACAAATAACTTTAGAGTATTTCAGCTCTGGACTCAAGCTTAACCAGATGATTTCCAATTCTCTATCGAAGTCAAGGGTATTGGAACTCGGGAAGCTATTTGAAAACTTCTTTGGTGATGAAGACATCTATGTGCGTGCACCTAGAGATGCCTCTGCACGCGTCCAAGGAGAGCCACAGACTTCAAGTACATCCATCTCTGGCCCTTCCAACGCCTCTACTTCATCTAACGATCAAGCTAATCTGGAACCAGAGCCTTCTAGCTCTACATCAGAGGCCAGTCCTTCAGAGCCAGAGAACATTATCTCTATCTCTGAACCTGGTTCCTCTGTACCACAATCCGAGGGGGAGCAAGATGAGCCATTATCACCAACACGAGCATAATGCCAAATACTCCAGTGGAGCAAGATCTTATGAATCCAACATCTGTGCAAGCTCCAATGGCAAAATGTACTAAAGACCATCTTGCTTATCAAATCATTGGTGAACCTTCTTGTGGAGTAAAGACAAGAGCTTCCACAGCCAATGAATATATTCGTAAACTTTCTAAGTGTGGTAGAGCCCAAGAAAGTTCAAGAAGCCCTACAAGACCCCTGTTGGATCGACGTTATGCAAGAAGAGCTCCAACAATTCTAAAGAAACAAGGTATGTACTCTTGTTCCTTTGCCAAAGGATAAAATTGCTATTAGTACTAAGTGGGTTTTCAAAAAATAAGAAGGATGAGGATGGTATAGTAATCAGAAACAAAACTAGGCTTGTTGCAAAAGGCTACTGCCAGGAAGAAGGAATAGACTATGTCCAGACCTTCACGCCAGTTGCAAGGCAAAAAGCTATACGCCTATTTCTAGCCTTCTCTGCACATAAAGGATTATGAGTCTATCAAATGACATAAAGTCTGCCTTTTTGAATGGCAAACTAAAGGAGGAAGTCTATATGTAGCAACCTTCGGGGTTTGAGAGCTCCACACAACCAGAGTATGTCTACTACCTAGACAAAGCTCTGTATGGGCTCAAGCAAGCTCCTAGAGCCTGGTATGAACGTCTTTCATCTTTTCTACTCTCTAATGGTTTTGAAAAAAGGTAAATCGACACCACATTGTTTATTAAGAGGCATAAGGGTGAGATGCTTCTATCTCTGATATATGTGGACGATATTATATTTGGTTCAACGAACCAGGGGCACTGTGATAAGTTCTCTGCATTAATGAAGACTGAGTTTGAAATGAGCATGATGGGAGAATTAACATTCTTCCTCAGGCTCCAAGTAAAACAAAGAGAAGATGGTATTTTCATTAACCAAGCCAAGTATGTCTTTGACCTCTTGAAGAAATACCAACTTCACAACTCTTCCACAATGAGAACACCAATTTCCATAGGCACTAAGCTTGACACAAATCCATCTGAAAAACCGAAGGATGTTAAAACTTACCGTGGAATGATTGGGTCACTGATGTACCTCATAGCTAGTAGACCAGACATAATGTTTGCCACTTGTTTGTGTTCTAGGTATCAAGCTAATTTTAAGGAATCTCACCTTTCAGCTGTCAAAACAATCTTTCGATACCTAAAAGGGACACAATTTTTAGGTCTCTAGTATCCTAAGCATTTTTTCTTTGATCTTATTGCGTATACAGACTCTGATCATACATGGTGCAAACTCGATCGAAAAAGCACATCCGGGAGCTGTCAACTACTTGGAAACAAGCTAGTGAGTTAGACATCTAAGAACTAGAACTATGTATCAACATCTACTGTAGAAACATAATATGTAGCCGCAGCCAGCTGATGTTCTCAAGTAATATAGATGAAGACTCAACTCAAGGACTACGATATTGAGTTTGATAAGATCCCAATTCTGTGTGACTCAGAAATTGCAATAGCCATCATGGCCAATCTAGTACAGCACTGTAAAACCAAGAATATCAATGGTCGATATCATTTCATTAAGGACCATGTAGAGAAAGGTACGATAATGTTCTTTGTCAACACAAATCACCAACTTGCAGACATATTCACCAAAGGCTCTTGATGAAAAGAGATTTAATTTCTTGGTCAGCAAGTTGGGTATGCTCAATCTTCAACAAAAAGTCAGATCCTCTGTATGTACTATACAGAGCATCTGCACACACATTGAGCATATATCTATTTATTTTTTTTCCATGTCCATGAGACAGAGTCTTTGCATGTACTGTGCAGAGCCTCTTACTCAAATGTTGTCTTCTTTTCAAATCCAAGAATACAGAGCCTCTGCATGTACTATGCAGAGCCTCTTGATCAAGTTCTGAGGATTTGTTAAGTTTGTCATATAGAGCCTCTATACTTTGATCTATAGCTCGAACATATCTTATAATCTTTGATCCAAGCTTAGTTCAAGGGGGAGAAACACAGATGGCCTAACTCAAGGGGGAGTTTCGGATCTCCAAAAACGCAGAGCCTCTGTATATGTACTATGCAGATCTTCTGCCTCATCAAATTTCCATTCGAAGGCATAAACTCTACATAGTCTAACCATGATCCTCTATATTTATTCCAAAGGTATGTTTTCTATCTTCAAACCATACTCTAGTCTCATCTTCCTTTTTTTTACTTGAGACCACCTAAGTCTCTCGTACAGAGCCTCTATATGTACTATACAGAGCTTCTGTCTCAAGAACCTTGATTTCACGATCATAATGTTCTTAAAATCTCAAGTTTCAGATACAGTGCCTCTGTATATACTATACAGAGCTTATGTCTCAACAAACTTGGTTTCACGATTCCTGTATTCTTGAAATCTCAAGTTTCGGATACAGAGCCTCTATATTTACTATACATAGCTTCTGTACCTAGAGACTTGGTTTCTTGATCCTTTGATGTATTTGAAATCCTATGTTTCGGATATAATAAACAACCCCTATCCCAAGAAACTTAATATTTCACTATGTCAAAATGCTTGTTTCTTTAAAACGCAAGTTCTTTTGGGTAAAGAGTCTTTGCATATACTATGCAGATCTTATGTCTCAAGAAACTGGGTGTCTCGTTTTTTATGTCCCAGAGTATGTAGTTTTCATATTTTTCTAAGTATGAAATTTAACACAGAGGTATTTTCATTCTTCCAAACATTCTAGTTGAAAAACACTTGCAAATTCTTCTTTCTCTATAGACCCTTCTTCTTAAAATAATAATAATAATAAAATAGGGTCACCCGCGAAACGTCACAACCCTGTATCCCTAATTTTTCAAGTAAGGGAGGCGGGACGTGCAGCTGTAAATCCACGTGGCATCACCCTATAGGATTATATACAAAACCTTTCACAATCAACCTCTTCAGGTGAAGGAATGCACTCAAGTGCCTGGATAACTCCTTATTTAAAGGAGGAGTTATCTTCAAACATTTTTTACGCCTTCAAATTTTCTCTCAAGATCTCCAAAATCTTCAACCTACAAGAACTTCCAAAAGATTTTGAAGAACCTTAAAACGCCCACAGTCATCAAATCGATCATGTTCTTCAAACCTTTATTCAAGATCACAAGTAAGTTCTTCATCTTCTCCACTAAAACAATCAAATCCCTAAGATCAAAACCCTAATTTATACCTAAATCCCTATTCTTCGATAAAACCCTAAAACAGTTCATCTTCTTCCCAAATTCTTGAAAACCTGCAAAAATATCAAGAATGTCTTCCTCGACCTTTGAATCCAATAACTCCCTGACCCACACAACTACCCTCAAATCAATCGAAGGGACAGACCAAAATGTGGTTCCCTTACACCTGAAGCTTAACAACCATGCCCTAAACTTGACACTGAATAACTTTGACTCGAAGTTTCATCCTATAGTTGATATTCTCCACCACCACTTCCTAAACCCAGCCCTAACCAATGTGGATGACATGGTTACAAAATGGTTCATCCAAGAATATTGGCAAACCTTTGACATCACTGCCTCATAGGAGAATATTACCTCCCGGATCGAAAAGAATACCTAACTGTAAGAATATCAAGATCCATGTTTTCCTTGGTCCTACAAATTCCTACCAAAATTGACTTGGGCCTTGGCTGAGTACGCACCTCTCCTATCTGGAGACGAACTGGTGAGCTTCCTCAAGATGTTAGGGTACAACAAACAAATCCAGTACCTATCTTTTGATGCCAAATCTTGCTTCCAATGTTGAACATCATGTACACATTGATTAACTGCTCTCTCATATGTAAGATTGGCAGTATGGACATGTACTCCACCAACATCCTGCAGGTCATCTACGGGATGTTCTTTGATCTGCCTCTCGACTTCTCGATGATCCTCTACAACGAATTCAAGGGGGCAGTGGTGAAAAAGAGCTTGGACGTCTCCAAAGTCAAAGACCTGTCAGCTTTTCTATTTCCTTGTTTCCTAGGCCTTCTCCTAAGGCCTAGCCTCAATGAGCAGAATGTCCAAGTGTCTACTTACCCAGTGCACAAGGTGTACAATCTCTCCACCTATAGGCCTACTCTGCATAAGGACGACTACCCTGTAGAGAGTCCCATTCCCATGAAGCTAATGTCATACATCAAGATGAGGGAGGTAAGGAGAATGTATAGACGTATACGTGAGGCGTTAGAACCAGTGCCTCGAACCCCGACACGCTTAGGAAAAGACCAAGTGGGAGAAGAGGAAGAAAGGAGTGAAGCGATAAGATAAAGGGTTATAGACCAAGAGGGGCATGTTGGAAAAGCCCAAGAAGAGAATGAGAGGGAACAAGAACAGAGGGAAAGGGAACAGGAACAGAGGGAGAGGGACAGAGAGTTGAAAAGAAAGAGGAAGGAAGAGAAGAAGAAAGAAGAAGAGGCAGTCAAAAGAGTTAAGGCTGACCAAATACAGAGGGAGGGAGAATAAAGAGAGAAGAAGGAAATAAAAAAGAGAGAGAGAGAGGAAAGAAAGAGAAAAGAGAGAGCCAGAGAGAAGGAGGTAGGAGGAAGAAAGAAAGAAGAGATAAGAGACTTTGCATCGATAAACAGAATAATCATCAAGTTCTAACGCAGAGAGCTCTGAGGGAGAAGAGACTGAGAGTGAAGAAGAAAGCTCTACAGCAAAGAGCTTTGAGGGCGAAGATGGTGATGTGGGAGGCGTTGCTCCGACTCAGGTTGAGCCAGAGCAGGCTAGGTTAAGGAGTAGGCACACCTATATTCCTAGCCCCACTCCCAATCTAATCATGTTATTCGAGCAACAAGGATCATTACAACAGAGGTGCACACCTCGAACCTACACCAGCCTACCCAGCCAGAGGAAGCATCTACCTCTTGCTATGAAATCCAAAGGGAACCCACATCCCAGGGTTCATCCTCTCAAAAGGATGAATTCTTTGAAAAGATAAGTGGCATGTCTCCCCATGCCATGCCACTCTCTCCTATAGAGGAATTTGTTTCCTCTACACTAGTCTCTTCCCCACCTTGTTCGGAGCAAGGATTAGGTGCACGAGGCTTGGAGACTCAATTGAAACTAATCTATATAATATATTTTGTTTCATATAAAAATATTGTTGACAGTTGAAAAGCAATTAGTATTTATACTAAAAGTACCATTATTTTAATTTCAAAAATGGTGTTGTTCATTGTAAATGTTTTAATACAATAAATATTGTTGGTATGGTTTTTGGATGTATCAGGTTTTTTTACGTTGTCTTAACTAGGAATTACACTGATTCAAGATTGTTGGTTGTGGACTCGATTGGTACTAGATGGAACCGGTTAGTTCCTGTTAAGGTTATTGTTTTTGTTTGGCATTTGAGTTTGAATATGATAGCAACTCGAGATAATTTGGATGGAATGGGGATTGATGTTGGTTCATTGCTTTGTCATCTATGTGATGTGGGTTTAGATTTAGGAGATCATTTGTTTTTCTCATGCTCTTTAACAACGGAGATTTGGAGACAGATTGGTAGATGGTAGCATTTGGATATCCCAGTATTTAGTTCCTATGTGGCTTGGATTACATGGTTTTCTAATTTAAGGTTGAAGATTAGGGAGAAATTGTACTTTGAAGCAATTATTCTCACTATGCTTTGGTACATATGGCCGTTCCGGAAAATGACCTTTTTTGGCGAGACCAAGTTAAAGATGAAGATATTTTTGGCAGGATCGTGACTGTCACGTTTTTGGTTTCTAATAGAAGTAGCAAGTACTCTCTTAGCTATTTCCTAGAGATTTACAGGTACTGGCTGAATTGGATTCAGTAAACATGGCTAACTGAAGTTAATGAAGTCCAAAAATTACAACTATCCAAGTGAATGGGCAAATACAACTATCCAATTGGATCCTGCTATTTTCGGTACCTTATCTTATTTTCTTTTCATTCAACATAGTTGGTCAATAAACTGACTACGTCGGAATCTGTAATATTTGATAAGTACCTTACATAGTTGGCATATATCATGCATTGTTAAAAGAAATAAAGAGTTTTATTTATTTTAGAATCATTGCAGAACCCATAAAACGTTTTATTTATCTTTAAAACTTAAAATCATGTTTTAAAGGTTGATCTTTTGAAATCAATTGATTTTGATAACATATCAATTTTATCAAATATTATAATTTTTATGTTCCGATTAAAACTCTTATGCGTTTGATTAATTATAAAAAAAATATAATTTGCAAAAAAATTAAATAAATCAACGTAAAATAACCAGCCAAACATACCGTATATGATCTAGCCTGCCTAATGCAGTGTTGTGATCCAACACGACAATCATTGTCAATATAGACTTCAAGCTCCTACTAGCTTTACCAACTTGGTAAACTTTGAGACTCCATCTTGATTATTTGGAATGCAATATTCCATTTTGGTTAGAATACAAGTTGAAATTAAAATAAATAAACATAACCTAATCTAATACAAATACATTTAACTGAAAACAACACGTGGAATTTAAAAACTACAACCTGAACCAACTAAATTACATATTAATTTCTCTGATTAAAACAAACACATCCAAAAATTCTAAGGTTATACCATATCAAATTTCTAATAAACATAAAAGCAATGGCCAAAAAAATAAACATGAATAAAGCAGGCTAAAAAGAAGAAAATTCGACCAAAATCCGAACATCCCACGAAATCCCGCATATACGAGACAACCAAAAACCGAACGATCGTGACCCACTGGGCAACAGTCCGGCAGCCGACCAAGCCACATGACATGAAGGGCAGTGACCAGAACGCATAGGGCGCGAGCCACATTGTAGGCACCTGAGGGTGTCCGGTCCGATTTTGTTCCAAAAGGTCCTTTCGTGTGTTATGGTAACTTTAATACCATTGTATGGTTTCAAAAATAACCAGATCTGATCATAACGGAAATAATAAAAAATTGATCTATCAAGGTTGCTTAAATCTAGAAAACTTTTTATAAAACAAAACCCACAATCGGATCCATGACACACAAAACGAACAAAAAACAAACTATAGGGTGTTTGCAATTTTACCTCAGGGTTTGTAAGCAAATAGATTAGCACAAGAAACGAAATAAGGTTCCCTATAGAGTGATCCACACACGAACATGCTTCAACCTCAATGTAGTCCTAGCAACCTTCAAGATTGTCTGTGTTTTAACAAATCAGAGAAAATTTTCTCTTCTGTTGATATCACCAAAAAAAATTAATTAATACGAAGTTAAGGAATAAGTACAATGGTCATACATTATAATTATATACCGCATGTAAGCATAAATTATGGATTAGCGCTAATTTTCCAACATGGCCCAGACTGTCCTTTTAACTTTATTCCCAAAAACCCATTAATTTAATTTTATTGACTTAATAATTATATAAATACGTTTACACATAAAACATTGTAACTAATATAATTTAATTTTTGATACATACTTTTATTATTCTGCTAGAATAATAAATAAATCTTAATATACATAAAAGCATATGATATTATTCGTTTTTCTTCGACCAATGATCCTATCGAATCATGCATATTTTTTGTATAAATTTACTTATTCTTCAGTAGAATAGTATCAGTGTTTGACATGTGACATGTTTATATAAAACCAATAAACCATTATTGTTTAATTTAAATTGGATGGAGTCTTGGCAATGCTCTAGATTTGGTTGTAAGGAAAACAATTTGGTATGATGGTAGGGGAATAATATTTTTCATGAAAGCTGTAGGGGACCAACTATGAGTACCAATAACTTAATTTAAAAAGAATGATTAATTAAGCTTTCCAACAATCACTTAATTTTAAGAATTTTTGTTCTTCTTTATTGAATTTTCTTGAAAAAAGAGTTGCTCTAATGATTAATTTCACTTTTAAAAAGAAGATTGGCAAAGAACTTTATTAAAATCATACCTAATTTCTTATAAACATTAATTGCGCGCTTTGGAAGAAGCGATCTGTTACCGAGCCGTCTAAGCGATTCCCGTAGTAGCGGCGAGCGAAATGGGAGCATCCTCACAAAGGGGGTCGCAGTGACCAGGCCCGGGCGACTGTTTACCAAAAACACAGGTCCCATAAATTGACCACCCAGGTAAATTGCTAAACCTTAAGTCCCATAGGTTTGATCCTTTAGAATTTTTCGAATTTTTCGCCTATTTCTGTATTTTCTCTGAATTTGAAAGTTATCACTTAGTAAGTTTCTAATTCTCTAATAATATTGCTGGAATTCGAAGTAAATCAACATTCATGATATGTTTTCGGAAGCAACTAAAAGAAACAGAAAACAAGAAACATATGCTATGTAATAGCAAGGACCATTGGCCAATACAGGCCATGTTTCGGATCTCTCGAATTTCCCTAAACGCGCTCGATATACCTATATTTCTGAGTTTGATTGGTTTTCGTTTCAACTGACCTTTTCATTTAATCACCGACAAAACCTACCTTTCAATTCTTCTTACCCTATGAGCTTTCAGCAAAGGACAAATTTCTTGGTCCATTGACATCAATCAACGAAATAGACCTCCTGCTTTCACTTATTTCGTTGTCTTCCAATTCAAATAGCCCCATGAAGTGAGTGGAGAGAGAGAGAGAGGAGTGGAGAGAGAGAGAGAGAGATACAAGAAATAACAAAATTATCCCCACTAGAATTTCACAAGTCATTACTGCCTTTAGACATATTAATAGACCATAAAGTCAAAACCTTAATCGAAAACACACCAAATGGAAACAAGTCCTACATATTCCTTGTAGGTAATAACATTTCGTTTCGAATATAAAAACAACAATATCAGGACCACCCTTGAGAAAAACAAGTCTTTTAAACCACTTACCCTAAATCCATAAGTTCTTTATTATCGAAATCTCCTTTACTAAAGGTTCCGTCCTCCAAAAATGCTTGGTGGCCCATTGTTGTTTATGTTTCCCATCTCACCTCCAACCCCAAGGAAGTCTCTTGTCAATGCCACACCATTGTAGTGTTGAAAACCCATATTGCTAAGCCTAAGGGTGTTTAGTGGTTGTGGTTTTTCTGAGTTGAACTTATTCCATCCATTATCAAACGCCCTACCAACGTTATCAGGACCACCACGAAAGCTGTCCTCTTGCTCATAAGTTAGACCACCATTAGCATAGTGATTATAAAAAGAGTATCTAACATCACTGCCAAAAGAGTTTTGGAGCCCACTCATGTTGTTGTTATAGCCATTGCTATTAGTAATGCCAAAATGTTTGCTGCCAAAAACAAGTCCTCCATTGTTAGGCCTAGTACCACCAAGAGTTGCACCACTAGAGGAAGAACTAGAACTTGCATAACCTCGCAAAAAGTTGTTAGCATGTCTGTTGCTAGACAATGAACCAATTAGAGCAGCTTTTTGAAGCAACCCAGTTGCAGAAAGTTGGGGAATAGTACCTGTATGTGGTGATAAATAAACTGAAGTCGAGCCATCTGACGTAATACCACGACATGTAAGCAAATTTGATCCCCCACCGCTTCCATAATTCCATTCATTTCCCATGAATTTGGGATTGTAAATTCTACTCTTGTTATGCAGTGTAGTGTTGCTCAGGAGATTGGTGAAAATGCTTGTGTCAAATATTTGTTGATATATGTGTTGTTTTTGTTGGCCTAAATTTGGCACGAGGAAATTAGGCGAGGGGTTGTAAATATCCAAGTTCATGGAGGGTCTGGTCATGAGGTTGTTATGAGTTGCTCGACCCAACTGAGACACACCTGTAGCAATTGTTGGGTTGGGGCTAAAGGGAACCTGGGAACCCAACTGCGGGAAACTTACAGTACTCCTTTGGTTGTTGATGATGTTGAATGAGTTGACTCCCATGTCACTTACACTCCTTTGGTTGTTGATGATGTTGAGTGAGTTGACTCCCATGTCACTTACAGTTGGCGGGTGCTTGGTTGGAACATCTTGTGCGGGTGGCTCACAGAATGCCCTGTGTGCCAAAAGGCGGTCAGGCCTATGAAATACAATGGGGACATGTATTAAAGGATTTCATACGACATGCTCATATTTACAAAAATGTTGATATGATCGTCACCAAATGAAATGATGGAGGTGTAATCACTTATCAGTTTTGTGATAATTTAATATTACAAAAGTGGATATTCTCAATTTACAAACTAGTTTGGTTAATTGGTGATAGATACTTCCCCTTAATCTAATATCCTTTTTCATATATCCATGCAAATCTCATCATCTAATTCACCATGCATGTCCAATTGAATCAAAGCCAATTGTTTTGGGAAACTAATGACATTTTTTGAAACTAACCATCTTGACTATTGGGAATATGTTCCAATAAAAATTAACACCATTTTGTTGTGTAAAACCTTAAAACACAAATTTTTCTTTGTACGTGATCAACTTGCCCATTTGCCTTGTATTTGATTTTATACATCCAACAACCAAAATATATTTTTTTTCTACCTAAAGTGGAACAATGTCCCATATATTAGCTTGTTCTATGATATCTAACTCCTGTTCCATAGGTTTTCGTCATTCATTATGTTTTGTTGTTCCCGCATAACAAGTTTGGTGTCGATTAAAATCACTTTATTAGATTATGTGGAAGATGTCTTTCTTGTTGAGTTTCCTCTTGTTTGATGCTTGGGGATATTCAATATTTGGGTATTGATGTTAGGTTGATACTTGGAATGTGGAGGACTCATTTGATATTGGTGGATGAAATGCAATAGCATCATGTACACCTCATAGCACGACTTGAGGGAACTATATACTCACATCACTGGTCATGTTGTGAATGATGAAAAGAAAATCTAGCTTCATAAAAAATAACTTCTCATGAGATGAAGATTTGTATAATGTACAAGTCAAGTAACTCGTACTACTTCATATAACTAAGAAAGAGAACATGTCCTCATACATGGACCAATCTACGTTCGATTAGCTTTCAGTGTAGAAGTAAATATTAGGGACTTGAAAACCGTAAATATATCACAATAGATGAGTTGGCCGAATAATTTATCGGGGATGGGGTGATTGATTGTTAGAACAGGAATGAGAGTCTTATAGATCAAGCAGTTTGTTCTTAAAACACTATATTATCAAAACTTGATTGGAACCTTTGAGTGGATTGAAGTATAGCTCATGAGCTACATTTTACATATGCTAATGTTTATGCCCTTAAAACAAAATTTTGTTGGGGTTTCTTGACGCACCATCTCTAATGTAGCACACCCTTTTCTAGAAGAAAAAAAAAGACACTCCATATAATCCAACTCCCTCACATTATTTGACCTAAAACCACTTAGATACATTCTAAGTAGTGCAGGAAATACGAACCATCCATCATGGAAATCGATATTTGTCCTTCGTCCGTGGTTTCAAGAATCAACCATATGCGAAATCTTACCCCTATACCATATGAGATTGCAACCCAGTAAGAGATCTAACTGTGTGGAGTCAGAGTTTGAGTAGAAGTCTGGAAAGTTAGCTCAAATTTTCCATGAAATGTTGTATGGATAAATTTGTCTGTCTAGATAAAAATTTGTTGTTTTTTACTTCCTTTACTGAATTAACTGTCTAAAAAATAAAAATGACCGTTTTACACTTCAATTCATCATCAGATAAACTTCAACAACAAAAAACATGTGAAATCAGGAACAATCTGCACCATAAACAATCAATGAATAATCTGAACTTGAGAGATGAGGTTACAATTAGGTTCTGGGAAGAACGAATAGAGAACAGAAATATAAAGAGGGTTTTGAAATGGAAATTTGGAATGAAATCAAAAACAGAATCTGAACAGAGAACAAATAATAGATAACAAAAATTATTAGAAACTTCAACGGAAACCTGGAACGAAATCGAAAATAAAATTTGGAATAGACAACAATAAACAAAAATTATCAGAAACTTCAAAGGAAATCGAAAACGACGCCGAAGCCGAAGATGAAATCAAAATCAAATTCGAAAACGAACCTCAGAAACTTCAAAAGAAATCTGTAACGAAATCGAAAATAAAATCGAGTTCTTCAATCTAGAAAGGAGATGTGGTGGTGATTCGAGTTCTTGAATCACGGAAGGAGATGCAGTTCTTAAATCGAGTTCTTGAATTGAAAATGAACACGAAATCAAAAAACGAAAATGAAATCAGAAAATGAAATAAAAAATAAAAAATTTGAGTTCTTGAATCTGGGAAGGAGATGCAGTTCTTGAATCGAAAACAAAATCAGAAAACGAGAATGAAATCAAAAAGCTAAATCTTAGATGGGTTCTAGATGGAGGTGTACACAATGAAGGAAGCGTACACAATGAAGGAGGCGTGAAGGGGTAGGGTTGTCATTTTTTGGCTGAACGTGGACAAGAGCCCTTTCCCATCTGTGGGAATAAGCCTATTTTTTGTGCGAATAAGCCCTAAGTAAACACCACATTTTGGCTGAGTGAATAAGCACATTAACCTATTAAGCTTATTAAGTCATAAGTAAACACCCCTGTAGTGCCTTAAAGAATATCCAAAAGAAGATCTTATTTCCACTGCTATGCTTCTTACAAGCCTTGAAGAATTTCAAGTTCAGAAGACTCCGGAGGATATTAGGCCACATGTTTGTCTATCATTTGTTTTATTGTAACTGTCATGTAACTATAGCTAGTCTTTTGAACTTGTGGTATAAGTAGTTGTAAGTTCTAGAGTGTATGTAATCTTTTATATCATTCTTGTCATACTTTCATTTTAATCTTTCTCTCTCTAGAATCTTTCTCTCTCAAACTTGTAACTACTTTGAAGATCATTGACATACGACTTTAGTTCTTCAATCTAATATTCTTGATCAATTTTATCATTGATTCTTTATTATTATTGTGTGAATTACTTCAATCTTTAGATATATGGGATTAACATCTGGTATGAGAGACTATGATCAATTTTTGGAAGAAATTGCAGTTTATTCTTAATCAAAAGTTCTCGATGGCTTTTACGATATGTTTTTGATCAATCTTGATCAAATTTCTTGAAGTTCTTTGCAAGAATTCGATCAATTATATTCAAGATATAAAGATGTCTAAGGAAGTTGTTAGAATTGGATCTGAGGCAAAACCGTCAACTCTGTTTTATGGAGACTGTCACTAGTGGAGAATTAGAATGGTTCAATTTTTCGACAAAATTGATGAAAATTAATGTAAAATAGACTTTTGTGATGAACTTTACGTGAAAAGTTAGTGCTTAGAGTTATTCCTTGCTTTGTGTGCTTGTACATATAGCATATGCTCATGAATCCAAAGTAACTTTGTCATACATGGTAATGAGAGGGGTTAAACATGGTCAAGTGAAAACTAGAATTAAACCTAAATGTAAGAGAAGTCACTAATCATTGTAAGGACACAATTCATGAAACTTGAGGGACTAAAAATGAAAAATAGAAAATTATAAAAACAATTTTGAAATTAATAAAATTCATTTATCAGATTTATTCTCCTCTCTTCTTCATGTCTTTTAGAACCCTAGAACCAAAGCTTTCTCCTTCAAATTGAGCCTCAAATCTTCATGAAATCATGAAGTATTGAAGAATTGAAGTTAAATCTTGAAGGTAAACCACTGGGTAAGTTTGTAGTCTTGAAATCTAGGTTATTTGATTGAAACACATTCTAAGTGCGTGTGTTTTTGTCGATTAGGTACCGAAATTGGGAAGAAATTGAAGGATTCAACATTTTGAAGAGGTTATGATCATCCCTAAGGTAAGAACTTGGTAAATTTTAGAAGTTTGATGTTTGGTAACCTAGGATTCAAGTGGGTTTTTGGTTGCTTGAACTTAGGGACTGTTATAACAAAGTAAAAATAATTTAATTTGGTTAATTGATGATTTAGAATGGTTACCAAATCAAATGGTAGTATCGGTATGTAAAAAAGGTGAAATATGGTGCTGTTGGTATGAAATAGAAGTTGTTGATTGTTAAAAAAATGTGTATAAAATCAACCATTGATCCAATTGAGGTGTATGATATGTCCTTGGAAATCTTAGGGTGTCTTCCTCCTTCTACAACTGTTATATAGAGTCCTAAAGCTAATTGTGACCTTAAGTGTGTCAAAATACCAAATTACAGTAGTTGGTATGATGGTACTCGGGATTTGCACACAGTTGGCATAAACTTCGTATTTAATTGGTCATAGCTTCAAATGACATGAATCTTGTTATATTTAACTTCTAAGGGACATATATACAACTTTTATTTAGAAAGTATCACCAAATTCAGCTCCTATGTATGAGATATATGTTCAAAACAGAGATAGACAGAAGCTGAAAGTATGCAGGGGATGAAATTTTCATTTGCAATGTCCTATTTGCTTGTTAAACCATGCCATCCCCTTATCAACACTAGAATTGTATTATAATCCTATTGGTATGCAAATAAGGCTTATTTAAATTAAAGAATATTACACATGGGATAAACAGATTAGACATACATAGGTAATCATGGTACATTCTAAGTGTATATTACATGTGATAGGAAATCCGACTAGCAAAGATTGGAAACATTGGTATAAGGGTATCGTGTTTTGAGTATCTCGGATACATAAAGCCAAAAGTCATAGACATAATGTCGGTCCAATGAATGTCTCCTAAGGCCGCAACGGGGACTGGTAGAAGCGAACACAAATTGACTCACAAGGGCACTTTAGAGAGAAAGGAAGAATAACTAACTAAGTCGTTCCATAAGGGGTCGTCCTCCAAACAGGGTGGGACCAAGCCTTTAGGTTGTTTAAGTAGGTTGGGTGACAGATCGGCCATAGGAGTACTCGGGGAAGGAGGAATTGGCACAAAAATTGGATAGGGGTCAGCTCTTATTATCTTAGAATGGGAGTGACCTATTGTTAAAGGTCATTCCATTCGAATGTGATTTACCCATTGGTAAACTTGAGGTACGAAAAAACCACAATGATGTTGATTCTTGGATTTCTATTGTGTCATTTCTTTGTTGAAATCCATTTGGTGTTACATTAGTTTAGCACAGCCTAGGAGTTTTTCGAAGTATGTTGCCCCTAATAGGGACTGTTGGCCCGGTTCTTGAGTTTTATTCTGAACGCTGAGGTGTGAATGAAATGTGATATGTAAATGATTTATTAACTCGGTCCAAGGACTGAGAGATTATTGAATTAAGAATGATACGACTAGATAGAGTCAAGTCATATTGACTTGTTCATTAGTTATTGATCTATCTTTGTGATCCGTTTAGATCACATTAGTTGTGATCCTTTACCTAGACACTTCGTCGAGGGCACCGACCTTGATGTTTCCATGGTGGCTATAATCACTATGGTGTCCTAGTATATGTGTGGAGAGTGCACTGGCCTTGATCCATCCATGAGGGTAGATGGATATCCTAGGAACATAACAAAATTAAGACTGCTTTAATAGTAGTTGAGGGCTAGTGGGTGTCGTGCCCACACTGCTAGTTCTCACTTATGCCCATAGGACCATACCTCCTTTAGGAACAACGAGTTTAGTATGTTCGGGTGATTTATGTGAACTTGAATAACACGAACACGGATGTGGTGATTACGTGAACCCTCTTGTTACATATTTGTGATATTCGATTGATTTAAATTATGATTTCATTATTTATTCTACATTGTTTATTATTCATTTGTTGATCTGTTCACTGAGTTATTACTCAACTACGTTTGTTTCTCGTGGCAGGTTCTAGAGACAGGCTAGGGGATTATCTGGGTTGAGAGACTAGGAGTGGACTTTGGAGGATAACTTTGTAGACGACCTCACTTTTCACTTTTGTATAGTTACTTTTGGGTTGTAAATATATATATATATATATATAGAGAGAGAGAGAGAGAGAGGAGCGATCAAATGCAAACCACACAATTTGTACAACCGTGCAAACTACCTTCATCCGTCGATTTCATTGTTTAATCTTATGAAATTTTCTCATGAAATTCTTTAATCTTGTGAAATTGTTTCATATAATACTTTTTTTTGATGAAGTTGTTTCATATATGGTTATGAAATTGTTTCATATAATACTTAATAAAACTTTAATGAAATCGTTTCATGTATTTCTCTAAAATTAAAATAATGAAGATGATAATATCCATGATTAACACCCTCCACAATGAAAATGATTAATCAACCTCTCATAATTACAAAAAAAAATGAACAAAATGAAAAATTATGATTGGTTGAATGAGGTTTGTACGGTTTGTACAAATGACGTGATTTGCAAAGTAAACCTCCTATATATATATATATGTGTGTGTGTGTGTATGTGTGTGTATGTATCCTAACATCCGATTGTCCACAACGATGTTTATTTTGGTTATGTAATTGATTTAGTTGCTCTGTATACTTTTAGTCCTATGGGTTCATAGTGGGATGTCACATAATGATATCAATTACTAATAGACCCTATGAAGCTTTTATTAACAATTTTGTTGTTCCTCATACAAATGATACTCCTAAAATCCCTGCCTCCAAGATCAAGAAAGACAAAAAAGGATTATTAAGATCTGGAGAAGAAGAAAGCAAACGCAGATAAGCATGCCCTAACCTTGCTTACAATGAACCTACCTGATGAAATATTCAACATGGTTGATATTTTAAATTTTATAAAAGAAATATGGGAAGAAGTTGTGGCATAGATGCAGGAAGGGAGGTCATGCAGAACAAATTGAACAATTACATTGGAGCACATGAGGCGTTTAAGTCCAAAGAGTCAGAGTCTCTTTATGACTTAATAAGAGCTTAATGATATACTAAATTATCCAAGAAGAAATGGGAGGATTGTACCACCTGAAGTTTCTCTAAATTATTTAACTTTGGAGCCCAGATACTTTTCTTTCACATTGTTGTTTAGAGTTGTATTCTGGATGTATTTGATCCCTCTAAAAACTCAAGAAAAGGGGTATTGAGAGGAAAAATAGTGAGAAATGTGGGTCCTTTATGACTAAAGTTGCAACCTAGTCGCATTTGGCATTGTTTGTGCCTGACATTGTGTCAGGAGACGAACCCGATGCGATTAAATCTGCAATTTGGTCTCACTATTTGTGATAGATTCAAAAGGGTTGTGAGCGACCCCGATGCGAGTAAACCCCTGTCTTGGTCGTGGAGCCGACCTGGTCGACTAAATCCTCATTTCTAAGGTTTCTTCACATTTTCCTCCTTAACTCTTTCCCTCTCTCTCTCCATATTAACTCTGATCATATGAGCATTTAAGTCTCATTAATATCAGATTTTGAAAGGATTCAAAGACTTTAAGAGCAAGGATTCAAACCTAGGAGTAGGAAGCTTCTAGATCTCATCATCTCCACCATTTTTGCTAAATTTCTAGGTTCTCTTCAAGACCTAACATTGTGACTTCAACCTACACTCTTACAAAACCATATATGTGTTAAAATGTTGTATTTTTGCTTCTTGAAGCTTTTATTAAACGTATTTCAAGTTTAAATGAATTTGGACCATTTAGGTCTAATTTGGGAATTTTACATCTCATGGTAAAACAATTGTTGAAAATGGTTTAAAATACATGGGGGGTGGTTATTTCAATGTCTTGATGAATTTTAGAGCCTAAATGTATTGTGTTCATAATTTTTGTTCTAATCAATAATATGAGGATTTTACCTATTTGATAATTATTGGAATACAAATGTTTACATATTAGGTATGGCTTGACATATTCAGGGAAAAATATATGTACGACTAGATGCAATGGTTCCATATGCATAGAAGTTGACTTTTCATACATAATGCAGGATAGTTAATCCTCTTTTTGCTATATACAAGTATTAAGTCATCGTAGGACTCAAACTATAGACCTTGGGTTGTTGTACCATATGTCTCGTAAGATCTAATTCTAACCAAAGAGTATTTCTTGGACATTTGATCACTCGAACCATAGATCATGTGTGGTTGAACTCGATAACCAGTGCTCTATAATAGAATCTCTATAACATTGTGATGTGGCTTACTTTTGTGTTCCGCAACTGTCAATGGTAAACCGGGTCTCCCCCATCATCTTTTAATGTTTTACACCCTTCCAAGGGTAAATGTGATTTTATTATATAAATGGTTATGATTTAAAGCTACGCCTTCTGTTTTAATGTTTTATAACTTTATTAAATAAATGTTTGTTCTCACTAGGCATTAAGCCTATCAATTTTATTAAATGATATGTATATCAGTATAACATAGCACTAGGGCTCCCAAGGTATGAATGGAGCGATGGTTGCCGTTTGGGGCATTTTTGGGAAGACACTTTTGGAGATACATAGCGACACATTCTGATTTGAAATCTTTTGATGTTCGTAGCAACACCCTATGCTAATCTTTACCTAGTTGGTTTAGATTATTAGGTTGTTAGCTACCTTTCTTAAACTTTGAATGTAAACGCTTACAATTTCCCCATTTATTGGGTGATTATATTTATTCAAGTATCATTTCTGTAATCATTTTCCAGTTTAAATATCCGATTTTATTACAATTTGGTATTAGAGCTCTAGTTTAAGTGAACTATGTACGAACTTAAGATGCCTAGACTTAGGTTGAGACTTTAGGTAATGAATTGTTGAGATGTGGGTAGAACTCTTAAGGTAGTAGAGCTATAGAGTCCACGTAAATGCACTAATTATGAATTGTAATGATGGTAACGAGGATTCTTATGTATAATGTATTCAAAATTTAACGTAGTTGATGCTATTTTGAGTATATTGTATGAGAGCATGCTTGTCTTACTATTGTTGCGATGATTGATGAATGTAATAATACGTTTTAATCGTAAATCTCGTATAGGTATAATCTCATGTTCTCGTTCTTGGCAGGTTAAGATGGTAAGCATGCGGAGTAGACCACCCAATATTGTTGTTGACAACCAGGAAAATAGTGTGACGGATCTGGGGCAACCTAGGGAGGCCGTTAATACACAACATCCTCTAATTCCTCTCATGCTTCATGTCAGAGTTGAGGTTATGCCAAGAGTGAGTTTGGCCACTAATACATCGATTGTTCAGGAGTTGGAGCCTCAGACTATGATGATGGTGAGTGCCATGTAAATGGTGAACTTGGCCATGGAAAAGCAGCAAGAGACGTTCATGAAGCTACAAGTGAATAGAGATGTCAATAACCGGAGGCATGAGACAGTTGCCGAAAATACCGTGATTGGTTCAGCTAGGAATGGAACATTAATGCCACTGAAGAGCAAGCGGTTGTCGACACGGGGCAAGGAGGGAAGGGTTTTTTGTACAAGACCTTTCTGTGTAGCAAACGATACGAGTTTTCAGGGTTGGACGATTCGATAGTACGTATGAACTGGTCCAAGAGATAGAACGAGCATTCGACTCAAGGAATACGAAGAGAGGCAAAAAGTAAAGTTTGCCTCTTAAATGCTAAGAGGCTCGGCTCTTAGGTGGTGGAATGTCACCAAGACCACCCTTGCTGATGCCCTTGTCCTATTGTTGACTTGGGAAACATTCAAAAGAAACAGAAATGGAGGAGTACTAATATGAGAGGGTGATTGACTGGGGTGAAGAAGAATTACGAGCTCTCAAGAAGGGGAACATAAGTGTGAGAAAATACTACTGACTTTTCATGGAGAAGTTGTATTTGGTGGTGCACATGGCCCTAAGTGAGAAGAGAAAGTTAAACCCTATCTTAAGGGCTTGTCGACAGATATGATAGCCATGGTCTGAAATGTTAAAGCCTCCACTCTTCATGAAGTAATCGAGCAAGCACAACTCGTGGAGGACGTGTATGCTCAAAAGAAAAAGATGTCCATGGTGGGAGAAAAGAGGAGATGGGAAGGAAATTCTAGATCCTTTAAGAAATCATGGGACCAACTCTAGACATGAGGCTAGATGGTGTCCCAAATGCTGAAGTAAGCACTTTGTCCCTTGCCACTCAAATTCCTAGCTTTGTTACAAATTTGGGAAGTCTGGCCACACTCTGAGAGATTGCCTAGTAAAGGGGGGTAGTCTGCTTCGATTGTAAGGAGTTGGTCCATTTTAGAAGTGAGTGCCTGAAGTTGAAGATGGGTGGGAGACAAGAGAAGAAAGGGAATCCTCACCAAAGGTTCAAACCCAAGCTTTTCAGATGACTATCAAAAAGGCTAAAGCATCAACGGACGTAGTTTCTTGTACATTCCTTGTTAACTTTGTACCTATGAGCACATTATTTGATCCAAGCACAAGTTATTCCTTTTAGTCGGATTCATTTTGCAAAAACTTATCTGTATCTATTAGTGTGTTAGAGGATGCCTTAATAGTAGAGATAGCCAATGGTAGCCACGTTGTAGTTCACGAGGTTTTGAGGAATTGTATTCTATAGATTGAAGGGAAGAAGTTTCTAGTCTATATCTTACCTATGGTCATCCATGGTTTTAACTTAATGATTAGGATGGATTTGTTAGTAGAAAACTAAACAGAGATCTCGTGTTTGAAGAAGTTGATTCGAATTCCTATAGCAGGTAATGATGTTGTATTTATTCATGGCGGAAAGAGAAAGGGAGAGATCATGGTTATTTCAACAACGAGAACATGCAAGTGCATGGTGAAACGATGTTCCTTCTTCTTGGATTATGTGATTAATGCCAAGCTTGAGAAGAAGAATCTCGAGGATGTGAGAGTTGTAAATGAATTCCCAGATGTTTTTCTTGATGACTTGTCTGGTTTTCCACCTGATTGACAAATTGAATTTTGGATCGATCTCATTCTGAAGGCAGCTCCAATCGCTAAAGCGCCTTACCGACTAGCTCCATCTGAGATGCAAGAAATGATGACTTAACTACAAGACCTTCTTGAGAAGGTACTCGTGATACCGAGCTTGTTGCCCTAGGGAGTCTGGTCTTATTTGTGAAGAAAGATGGCACAATGAGAATATGGATGGATTATCGAGAATTTAACAAAGCAACCATAAAGAACAAATATCCACTCCCTGGATTGAGGATTTGTTCAATCACTCCAAGGAGCAAGTTATTTCTCAAAGATCGATCTTCATTCGGGATATCATCAAGTAAGGGTGAAGAGTGATGACATCCCAAAGACAGCTTTTAGGATGCGTTATGACCATTGCGAGTTTCGAGTAATGTTGTTTGGCTTGAGTAACTTATCGGTTGTGTTTATGGATCTGATGAATTGTGTGTACTATCCATTCCTCGATAAATCTATGATCGTGTTCATTGACGACATTCTTATCTACTCTAAAAATGAGGTGGAACATAAACGACACCTCCAAGAAGTCCTAGAAGTGTTGAGATCAGAGAAGTTGTATGTCAAGTTCTCCAAGTGAGATTTCTAGCTAAAGGAGGTTTAATTCTTGTGTCATGTGGTCACCCGAGATAGGGTGAAGGTTGATCCATCTAAGATCTAAGCAATGATGAATTGGGAACCGTCCAAGAGTCTGTCTGAGATTCAAAGCTTCTTGGGTTTAGCGGGTTATTATCGAAGGTTCATCCAAGATTTCTCTAAAATTGCTTCTTCCTTGACGGCCTTGACAAGGAAGAATGTGAAGTTCGTATGGATCAAGGCCCAACAAAAAACTTTATGGACTTAACAAAAGAATTTGTGTAAAGCACCGATCTTGTCCTTACCTGAAGGATCTGAAGACTTCGTGGTTTATAGCGATGCCTCCAAATGAGTGTGGGGGTTGTGTTTTTATGCAGCAGGGGAGCACGAGCGGAACTACCCTACCCATGATTTTGATTGGAGGCGGTAGTGTTTGCCTTGAAGTTATAGAGACACTATCTCTAAGATACCAAGTGTACGCTCTACACTGATCGCAAAAGTATAAAGTATGTATTTGATCAGAAAGAGTTGAACATGAGGTAGCGAAGACGGCTAGTGTTGCTTAAGGATTACGATTGCAAGTTGCTTTACCACTCCGGGTATAGCGAATGAGGTAGCCGATGCATTGATCCATAAGGAGCATAAGGGGAGCATCCAAGCCACCCTTTCAAGAATTGAGCTAATTTTGAGCTTAATCGAGAGAATCAAAGCATCGCAAGTCGAGGAGTTATAGGAGGAGAACCTCAAGAGTGAGGTAATGAAAAAGAAACACTTTGTTGACGGAAGATATTCGAGGAGTGAAACTCTTCCAGGGACACATTTGGGTGCTCAAGATCGGAGGCAACCGAGAGTTACTTTTGGAGGATGCTCACAAGTTCAAGTACTCTATCCATTTAGGAAGTATGAAAATGTATAGGGAATTGAAGCTGAATTATTGGTGGCCAATCATGAAGATAGACAATGATAACTGAATAGAACGACACATTACATGTTTGCAAGTGAAGGCTGAACACCAACAACCCTATGGGAGTCTCCAATCCTTGGAGATCCGGAAACGAAAATAGGAGCATATCACCATTGACTTCTTTACCAAATTGCCAAAAACCTTAAGAGGTCACGATACTATCTGGGTGGTGGTCGACCGTTTGAGCAAAAGCACTAATTTCCTAGCATAAGAGAAACATTACTGATGGACAAGTTGGCAAAATTGTACATCAACGAAGTTGTTTCTAGGCTTGGGGGTGCCTTTGTTGATTGTATCAGATAGAGATATCTGGTTCACTTTAAACTTTTAGGATGGTTTATCAAAGGAGTTAGACATGAGGGTGAAGTGTAACAAGGCTTATCATCCTCAAACCGATAGTCAAAGTGAAAAGACCATTCAAACTCTTGAAAACATGCTCAGGTCGTGTGTTATCGATTTTGGCGGGAGTTGGGATTCTCACCTACTGTTGGTGGAGTTTGCCTATAATAATATTTACCATTCCGATATTGGAAGGGCACCGTTTGAGGCCTTGTATGGTCGAAAGTGTAGGATTCCAGAATGTTGGCTTGAAACGGGTGAGAAACAATTTTTCGGGCCCAAGATTATGCAAGATACGATTGATAAAGTTAAAGGCATTCGTGAGCGGTTAAAGGCGACTCAAGATCTTCAGAAGAGCTATGCCGATAAAAAGAGACGATCGATGGAATTACAAGTTAGGGACCGTGTTATGCTAAAGGTGTCCTTTGGAAAGGTATCATACGGTTTGGGAGGTATGTCAAGCTCAGTCCTCCTTTCCTTAAACTATTTACTGTTTTGAGCAAGTGGGGCTTCAAGCTTACAAATTAGACTTGCTACCTGAGATGAATGGGGTTTACAACCTATTCCATGTTGGTGTTATTAGAGAAAGTGTTTGGTAGAAGAAGAAAGTGTAATCCCTCTTTTAGAAATCCATATCGATAAAAATAATCATTGCATAGAGGAGCCGGAAGTAACTGTAGAGAAGACGTCCAAGTAGTTACGCCATAAATAGATCGTTATGGTTAAAGTTCATTGAAAGCATCATCGGGGCTCCAACGTGACGTGGGAAATGGAGGAAGATTTATGAAGGCGTTACCCCACCTTTTTGTTTAGTTTGTGATTTCAAGGACAAAATCAAGTTCAAGGTTGGGAGTATTGTAACACCTGATATTTCTCTAAATTAATTTTAAGTTTGGAGCTCAGATACTTTTCTTTCACATTGTTGTTTAGAGTTGTATTCCTTTGAGTACTTAGTTTATAGGATGTATTTGATCCCTCTAAAAACTCAAGAAAAGGGGTATTAAGAGGAAAAACGATAAGAAATGGGGGTCCTTTGCGACTAAAGCCACAACCTAGTCGCATTTGGCACTGTTTATGCTCAACATTGTGTCAGAGGGCGACCCTAATGCTGGTGAACCCATGGTTCGGTCGCAACACCGGTCATATGAGTATTTAAGCCTCATTAATATCATATTTTGGAAGGATTCAAAGACTTTAAGAGCAAGGATTCAAGCCTAGGAAAAGGAAGCTTCTAGATCTCATCGTCTCCACCATTCTTGTAAAATTTCTAGGTTCTCTTTAAGACCTAGCATTGTGAGTTCATCCTACACTCTTACAAAACCATATACATGTTAAAATATTGTATTTTAGCTCCTTGAAGATTTTTTTTTCATGTATTTCACGTTTGAATGATTTTGGACCATTTAGGTCAAATTTGGGGATTTTGGGGATTTTATACCTCATGATAAAACAAGTGTTGGGAACGGTTTAGTATACATGGGAGATGATTATTTCAATGTCTTGATGAATTTTAGAGCCTAAGGGGTTGTTTGTTTTTAATAAAAAAGCTCTTAATGTCCTCTTAAGTCTGAATCGGTCAGACATAAGAGGATTCAGTGTGTTTTTTTTTTTCAATTAAGAGCTTAAAAGTTCTTATTAGGTCTGAAAATTTAAGTGGTTGCGAAACCTCTTATTACCTCTTATTTCAAATTGTCGCCTACCTTACTCTGATCTCTTTGCGCTCGATTTCTCTAGATCAACTCTTTTGTCTCGATCTCTCATCTCTCAACTTTGTCAACTGTCGATCCATATCAACTCTCGATCTCTCATCTTCAAACTTCAGATTTCAGACGCAAAAAACAAACAGTCTAACTGATTCAGATTTCAGACTTCAGCACCACCTCTTAAAAATCAGAAGTGAATTCAGACTTCAGACTTCAGCACCTCTTAAAAAACAAACGCCACCTAAATGTATTTTGTTCATAATTTTGGTTCTAATTGATAATTATAAGGATTTTACCTATTTGATGACTATTGGAATGAAAATGTTTACATATTGGATATGGTTTGACATATCTAGGGAAAAATATATGTAAGACTAGATGCAATAGATCCATAGGCATAGAAGTCGACTTTTCATATATAATGCGGGATAATTAATCCCCTTTTTGCTATATACGGGTATTAAATTGCCGGAGGACTCAAACTATAGACCATGGGTGGTTAAACATGATGATTGTGTGTCTTGTAAAGATCTAATTCTAGCCAAAGAGTATTTATTAGAAATTGTAGGACTCGAATTATAAACCGTGGGTGGTTGAAATCGATGACAAGTGCTCCATAATAGAATCTCTATAACATTGTAATGTGACTTACTTGTGTTCGGCCAGTGTCAATTGCAATCGGGTCTCCCCCCATCATCTTTTGATGTTTTACACCTTTCCAAGGGTAAACGTGATTTTATTATGTAAATGGTCATGATTTGAAGCTACGGCTTCTGTTTTAATGTTTTGTAGCTTTATCCGATAAATTTTTGTTCTTACTAGACATTAGGCCTTACACTTTTCTTAAAATACATGGGGCTTCCAAGGTATGAGTGGAGCAATGGTTGCTGTTAGGGGCATTTTTTGGAAGACATTTTTGGAGATACATAGCAACACATATTGATTTGAAATACTCTTGATGATCGTAGTGACACCCAATATTAGTATTTATCTAGTTGGTTAAGATTATTAGGTTATTAACTACCATTCTTAAACTTTGATCGTAAACGCTTACAAAATTCTCCATTCATTGGGTGATCATATTTATTCAAGTATCATTCATGTTATCATTTTCCGGTTTAAAATGTCTCCTATTGGAGCACCATGCAACCTCTTATTTCTTCTGTTCAACCATAAGTCCCTAAAATTCTAGCCTTTGAACCTCAAGCCCCTGACTAACATGTTCATGAATCCTAGAATCATCCTGAACCTCAAAACCAGAATGTTTCTCAGAACCCTAATAAAGCAACATCCAGATCTTCAAATGACTCCTTTTATGTTACTATTTCTCTCATGAATCTAAAAGAATTTGTGGATGTGGGTGCAGACAACTACTACTTGGATCTTAATTCTACCAAGTTCAAACCAGAACATCAGATAGTTGTAGAATTGCTAATATTCCACCCACTAAAAACATGGTTCACAAGACACCTAGTGGTCCTCATGGTGTATTTGCAACAATTCTGGAAGCATTTATCTTTCAACGCCAACACAGGAGAATTTGAGACTCAGAGAGATTTTGTGGTTACTAGAAAAGAATGCTTATATGGGAAAAACAAGGTTTGATGAGGTACCAAACTCTCAAACCATATGCAGGGATTGATGGCTTTGGGTAATCAGGAACTTACACAGATAAGCAAGTTCAAAAGAAAGAATTGCCTCCTGTATCATATTGCCTTTTCTCTATGGTGAATATATGTCTGACAGGCAAGATTGGGGGACAAGATCAAGGCAACTACAGGATTTTATCCACTTTCCATAGGATAATAAGAAATAAGCATTATGATTATGTTTTGTTATTGTGGGAGGATCTATATTGAGAAAAAGCCATCCTTTATCCCCTATCATAGATTCTAGCAGATGATGATTAGAGGAGCACTTGCGGGGCAACCATCAATTAAAATAAGGGAGGATAAAGAATAGGATCCTAATTTCTGAATGGGTTTATTGAGGCTCTCAGGACCTCTCTATCAGTTCCCAAATGTTAAGGTACTAAAACCATCTTTATACATACCTAGGGACAGTGGGATCACAGTAGAATATTTAGCTTCTATAGGCCTATCACAAGAGGCTGGCCCTTCCTAGGAAGCACAACATATAGTTTTGAGAGGCGAGAGGTCTAACCAAAGAGTGGGGGAGGAAGTTCACATTAATGAATAACCTCATAGTATAGAGAGGGAAAATGAAACATAGAGGTTGGGTAGAAGAGAGAATGAAACAGGATATGAGGATGAGAGATTAGGAATAAAAGAAAATGAGACCCCTACACTAAACATTTCAAGCTGGGAAACCATACACGCTGACATTCCACATTCTTTGGTGGATGTCATTGAAACATGCGCTCATCCCATGCCAAAATTGAATTAACCCCACCCACCTACTCACCAATCTCTCAACAGTTTGGTGTTTCATCTTCTCATGGGGATCAAACATATAATCTATCCGGTCCTCAATTGGAGGATATGGATATTTAAACAGGAGGACATCAGCCATAGTCCCCAACATCTTTGGCTATGCACATTGAGTCTCTGGTATCACCTCTTAAGGCCCCAAGAGGAACTAGTCTTTGAGCCTCAAGCACATGTTAGTCATGATGTTTTTCTTCACACTTGCATAGATCTTGGTGATCTTCTTAAGCATGTGAGTCATGCCATAACACCAATAGGTTTCTTCACATAAGGCATTCAAGGATTAGTTGGAAGTATTAGTGGGCTGAACATTACACAAGCTATTCACAGGCCGACCAGACGTTAGGTGTAATAAAGATGCATTTTTTGCATCTGGGCTACCTTCTGCAGTTGTTACCAAGGTTGAATTCAAAGCCTTTGGTGACTTCTGTAAGTCTGAATTTGCAAAGATTCACAACTCAATATCTGATCTAAAGGCAACTCAGAGCTCCATTCAAGCCACCTAGATTTCTCAGTAGAATAACCCGACTTCTAATGACATGACAAATACATAGTTATTTCATGCAATATCTGAGAAACTTGATTCCAAGTCTGAAAGTACAGAAAACGATTTGGCAAAGTTGTTGGGAAAGTTGGAAAAATACGAAAGAAATCAGCATGCCACCACTTCTCAGATTAATCAGATGAAGGATTCTCTTACTAGCCAAATACCATCAGTGTTCTACAGATTTTAGATTTCATCAAGTTTAAAGCTGAGATACCAGCTTCACTCAGATTTCTCAACAAGGAAGTTTCAAAACATTGTAAACCTACTATTATACCTACATCTTCTGAACCCTGAAGATCTCAAAGGTATATCTCATACACTGAATTTAATGAGGTAAAAGATAGCCTAAGCTCACTAGGTGATTATGTTGCTTGACTAAAGACTAATTTGGCCAACTATTATGCTCAATCTTATAAAGTCCAGTCTAGAAAGCATAAAAGAAGGTTTGATGATCATGATCACCAGAAGGGGGAGAGCAAAAGTCAAGGGGGTTGAGACTGTGAATGAAGGAGATGAAACTGAAGTTGTGTCTGAATATGAACATCAAGGAACTAGTGGTAATCATTCAGGTAATAAAAGACGGTGTACGTATATTCTAATGCACCACATGGACGTGGAAGCTCGGATAAGTGAGCAATTAGAAATGCAACAACAGTTCAAAGTTGATTTAATGAAAAAGATCGAGATATTTATATGTTGAGCCAATGGTTGAAAAGATTGTACTGGGAAAGATGGGAAAGCTTTTGAAGATCCAATTTTCATCCAAAAAGGATTATTTGATGATATTGAAGAGCCAATAGCTGATATTAATATCTATGAGGTTTATGACAGTGATGAAGATGAGATTGTAGTGAAAGATCAATTTCCAGATGAGGCATATGATTACCTATATTTAGATGACATTGAGGAGAACGTAATGGTTGAAAGTATGATTGAGGGAACGTGGGTAAAGAGGTTCAAATGATGCACTTAGAGTTTCTGATTCAATTTAATCAGACTGAAGAAAGGATACATAAGTGGAGTCCAATTAAGAAAGTAGAATGCTTTGAACAAAAGAATTTTGCAGTGGTTGAATATATGGTTCTGACATTTATTATAGAGGATGGATCAGTATGCCTTGTAACCAATGCTGATTTGGACAATTTAAGACTAGAAGGACTTTCTAGTTTACTTCTTTGAAAGTGTAGATGAAACAGTGCTTGAGTTGGAAATCAGAAGAGTTATGGGAGTATTATTAGAAATCTATCATTGTATTATTTTCAACTAGCTATTGAACAAAGACCGGAGAGAATCAATATAGCGGCTCCAAATAGAACTACTTTAGTTGCTCATCATGAGAATCTAAATAGATTTATTGATTTACTTGAGGTTGCTTTCACTTGCTGTTCTTCAAGAAAAATAGTTATGCAAATGTTTACACTTTCAGATATTCCTAAATACTCAAGTGCAACACTGAAATGGATTTTAGAAAAGATGAGTAAATGGTCAGACAACCAAGGTTTGAAGGAGATGTTGTTAAGAAGATCAATGGAAGGGTTTGTCTGAGAAAATTGGCTAAGGAATGTTGGAAAGAATGTCTACAAGAAGACAATTTAAAGATCTTTGCTGAAGATGCTTATACACCTATTGAGTTCTTTGTGCAGTTTGACAAGTCTGAGATCATTGTTAAAGCTCAATCTGAGAAAGGTCAAGCTAAAACTAGTGCAACTGAAACTGAAGTTCAAGTACCCAAACAATCTAAAATCCAATCTGAAGCCCAATCTGAGAAAATTGTTGAACCAACTCAATCTACTCTACCAGATAATGAAGAGGAAATAGATGATAATATTGTATTTCTTGAGACCAGGTTTGAGAATTTATTCAGAAGAGCCTCTAAAATTCAATTGATAACCTGTTTGGATACACTTCAGAAAGAGCCTACTCAATTCAACGCCTTGTATTCAGATTTCTTGAGAACAAAGTCAAAATCAAAGAAAGTTGGTTATTCAAATCTCAAGATCACTCAACTGAGGGATGTGAAGATAAGGAAGTTCAGAAAAGTCCATAAATTTCTAGATTTTGAAGTAATAAGGGGGGATGGTCAAGTCTCTGCTTTCACTAAAGCATATTTTCCTAATACAAATGATTTTGATCTTTATTACCTATATTGCCTTTTTAATCCAAGAGAAGGAAGGGATTTCATAATGAGAAAAGATTTGGCATCTGCAAAGGTTGCAATGAAGAGATCATTAATATGGGCAAGTATGCATGGCTTTCAAGTAGCCTTGGAGATGGGTAGAGAAAAGGTGAACCTTACTGCACACAGGAAGTCTCAGAGGGATTGAGAAAATGAGAGATGGAACAATTGTTTGTGATCGAAAATTGGAATAATGTACAAAGATGCTGATATGAAGAAGTGTCTATTTAGAGCTAGTGAGGCTGCCAAATACTCTAGTGGATCACTTAGAGGTTTAAAAGAGGCTTTAGTCAAGAAAAGATACTTGAATCCAGATCTGTGTGAGCAAATAGAGCTGTTGATTGATGCTACACTTAATATGAGGAATCTTACTTTGAAGTTCAAAAAAGTAACTGAATGAAGATTTTTGCTAAATTCTTGTCTGATTCCAAATGGGGAGATTGTAGATACAGACTTTGTATGAGTTGGATCAGAGAAGATGTCTACCAAGAAATTACTAAGTATTGTATAGAGTCATACTTTGGTAGAAGACTAGTCAGAGATCTAACTGTGTGGAGTTAGAGTTGGAGCAAAGTCCGAAATGGGGATCCAGACTTAGTGCCTTAAAGAAGATCCGAAAGAAGATGTTATTTCCACTACTGTGATCCTTACAAGTCTTGAAGAGTTCCAAGTTCAGAAGACTCGAGAGGATATTAGGCCATGCGTCCGTCTAGCATTTGTTTGTATTGTAACTGACTTTAACTGTCATGTGACCATATACAGCTAGTCTTCTGAACTTGTGGTATAAATAGTTGTAGTTTCTAGAGTGTCTGTAATCTTTTATATCATTATTGACATACTTTGATTATAATCTCTCTCTCTCTCTCTCAATCTACTATTCTTAATTAGTTTTATCATTAATTCTATATTGTTGTTGTGTGGATTACATTAATCTTTATATATACCCGGAAATAACACAACCCCTACTAATTATAGCAGAATTAGTTAACTAACTAATTAATGTATGTATTGTAACAATGGTCCAACAAAGCAGTGTCGTGCCTATCAAATCTGTGGTATTAAGATATGGAAGTCCAAAAGACTGAAAAACATTGAAGAAAATGCATGCTAATCAATTGAAAACAAAAAATGATGGACTACATATTACTTATAAATTATATATAGGACATAGGATATAGGATATAGATGGTATAGGAAAGAAATAGAAGCATTGAATATAAGCTATCCGAATACTATCAAGGAGTTGTATTTTCATGGCACGTACGTAATATATATATATATATATATATATATATATATAATAGAAGCATTGAATATAAGCTATCCGAATACTATCAAGGAGTTGTATTTTCATGGCACGTACGTAATATATATATATATATATATATATAGGGAAGATTAAATGTTAACCATCATTTTTGTGTTAACTTTGAAAACCCTCTCAACCAATCAAATTCCATTATTCTTATGGGTTTATGTCTTGTTCATTTTACCCTTACAAGGGTATTCTAGTAAATTGAATTCATTTGTAACCCCCAAACAATTAATGGGGAGTTACAAACAATCAAATCCCAATAGTTACAAACAATCAAATCCCAAAAAATATGCATTCATATTATTAATTTTTTTTTACTATTGATCTTCCATGTTTATTCTTGTATGAATTCCTAAATCGCATAAGAAATACGGTAGTAACGATTTTCGGTATTGATCAATTTGAACACAAATGAACCATGAACACAATTTGAAATAAACAACCGTGAACACAATTTGAACACAAAAGAACCGTGAACACAATTTGAACAAATTAACAGATGAACACAAATTAACAGATGCTACCTTAATTTTGTGGGACGTTTATGTATGTGAATATATGGGCCAAAAATTGCACATGTCGTGTTCATTTGTGTTCATATCGTGTTCACGGTTCATTTGTGTTCAAATTGTGTTCACGGTTGTTCAAATTGTGTTTACGGTTCATTTGTGTTCAAATTGATCAATACCGCAAATTGTTACTACCGTGTTTCTTATGCGATTTAGGAATTCATACAAGAATGAACATGGAAGATCAATAGTAAAAAAATAATAATAATATGAATGCATATTTTTTGTGATTTGATTGTTTGTAACTCCCATTAATTGTTTGGGGGTTACAAATGAATTCAATTTACTAGAATACCCTTGATAAGTATATTTTTTTCTTCCCAAAATGCCCCTTTCATCATTGTTCACAAGGCTTCATTAAAATTCAAACTTTAAAATTTAAATTTTTTTTATTAATCTTAACCGTTGATTATAGATTTGGATGACAAAGAATATCAGTTAATAAAGTTAACACAAAAATGATGGTTAGCATTTGATCTTGGCCATATATATATATAGATATATATATGTTGTTAGATTGAGATTAAATGATTTATCCTAAATATGGTTCTAACCATTTGTTCTCGATTAAAAACTAGCTAGGATTATTAATTGTTGATTCTTCTGCAAACTTGGAAAATTCGATTTTTCAAAACCAATCATGAAAGAGGTCTTTATTCAAAGGTACAAATCATTCGTACCCTATCACCATAAAGTGTAATTTAGAACTTTTACACTTTGCGGTTTAAGGTTTTTGAGTTATCAACCCATGATTTAAACCGCAGCGTATATTGTGTACCTTTTTAATTTTATATAACCCACACCCATGCGCGCGCGCACACACACACACATATATATATATATATATATATAATAGTTTATTACTTATGTAAGATTTTTGGACTTTGTGTTTTGAACATCAAGTTTAATCTAATACGACAGTTGACAATATTAATAAATTAGTTCGACACATCACAACTCATACGTCCAATTTAGTTTGAAGTTTATACTTTACTTGTTAGACTATTTTTAATTATGCAATATGTATTTAAGAATTGAATGTACTACAACTCTTTATTTTTTGGATTATATATGGTATTTTATGGTTGATTATGTAATGTATTGTAAACTTATAATTATTGGATTTTATGCGGTACAGTTTGCAGTTTGGAAAAATACTAAACCGCATACACCGCGAACCCATAGAAGAAATTATTTGACGGAATTGAAGCTGAAATTTAGTTCTTGAAGGATGAAGCAAAAACCATCATTTTCTTAAGTTTGAAAACACATAGGAAACCATATTAGTTAGTTAAGATATGATGTACCTTGAGAAGAGAGTGTTGCATTGACATCGGTACCCTTTCTTGCCACAAACCTTCAAATGCGCCTTCAAGTCGGATTCGACAGCATACATCTTTGGGCATCGTAGGCACTTGTAATTCCGCTCAGAAACGTGCTTTCGGGAATAGTGTTTCTTGATGCCACTGAGGTCTCCAAGAGCATGACAAGGGTTATGGTGGATGCAAGAAGGCTCAGGGCACAAATACACCTTTCTTTTCACCCTCACATCTCTAGTCCTCTGCTTAAGTTTCCATGGCAGATTGTGTCCCCTTCTGTGAAGTTGCAAGTTTTGATCCCTTGGGAAGCCTTTATGGCATACCTCACAAACAAACCTGTTTTTCGTCATTAGGGTGGTAGGAGATAGTGCTACAATCTCTGCTGCATCCAGATCTATATATCCAGAAAAATAAGAAAATAATTATTTATATTATAAACTAAAATGAAATAAAATTAGGGTTTTTCTTCCCATTTCAGGAAAACACCATTGTCGTACTTGTTTTCTGTTTTCTTGAAAACAAGCAAATTAAGCTTTTATTTGTCAGAAATTCAACTTAAATAGAATTCATGAGATACCAGCAGGATTTTTTCGTTTCCTTAGAGGAACAGTTAGAGGTTGAAGTGGTGGCACAACATGATCATCTGGTTTAATGTCAAACTCTTGCAGGTTCACATGATCTTCTTCATTCCACTTCCCCAACAACAGCATTGATGATGATCCGAAAGCCATATCCATTTTGATCACGTTTTGATGATCTACAAACCAAATATAAACTTATAATAATTATAAGGATTCGAGGTAGATCATGAAGAGTAGAGAGTTGGTGAAACGAAAACAAAACCCATGGCTTTGTATAATTTGATGATTGTCTCATCATCTGAACTACTGGTCTTAAATGCAAAGAGGAGTGGTAAACTAACAGCACCAAAGTTGGCAACGTTACGTACTAATTCTGTCTCGTTCATATCACCTACATACACGCTGTTGGGTTTCTCCTCTTTATTCATCATTTCCAAGTGCTATATATGCTTATTGATCATCATGTCTAGCCTTGAAAGCTCCTATTTGAACCAAGATGCATAAAACATGTTCTAACTTCACTCTTTTATATATATACACATATATTATATAGGGACTGGTTCAAATAGAAACCAACCATATGGTACAAACTATSKGAACCGATCTTGATCGTTCATTTTATCATCAAACGGTTATTATTAAATGAGATTAAATAAACAATAATTTAATTAATGTATTAATTGATATGTGTATRAACAATTGTTCAAAGGGTAAATTGGTCAAACGGTCAATATTAAATGAGTATTAAAAAATAATCAATTAATCATTAAATTAATTGGGATGCTTATGAACAACTGTTCACAGGGTATTTTGGTAATAAATCCTTACGCATCGTGAACCCGATATTCTCCAGCCGATTTGTAACCTACGATCRATTATGAACATATTCACAACTCATGTTCACATGTCGGCCCTATGCTCGTGTGAACAGCATCTGTGTCTTGCAATGTAAACACTATGTTAATATGTTCATATATGTTCACATGTCGGCCCTATGTTCGTGTGAATAGCATCTGTGTCTTACAATGTAAACACTATGTTTATATGGTGTGATGTTTTTCAATGTCATACCATATGACATCGTCACGGGTTCGTGTGAACAACGATTGTGTCTTTCAATGAAAACAAGTTGTTCATATGGTGAACATATATGAACATAGACTGCAGGAGATGCACATATATGAACATTTTCAAAATCAAGGATCGTTGTGCATGTGTGCAGATATGAACATATACTGCAAGCGTTTATCGTCTTCATTATTCTGACATTCTTTT